>NW_024727103.1:0-6647 GCF_018991925.1 Homarus americanus
GAGTGTCAGAGGTGTACCTGGGAGTGTCAGAGGTGTACCTGGGAATGTCAGAGGTGTACCAGAGAGTGTCAGAGGTGTACCTGGGAGGGTCGGAGGTGTACCTGGGAGTGTCTGGGGTGTACCTGGGAGTATCTGCGGTGTACCTAGGAGTGTCTGAGGTGTACCTGAGAATGTCAGAGGTGTGCCTGGGAGTGTCAGAGGTGTTCCTGGGAGTGTCAGGGGTGTACCAGGGAGTGTCAGTGGAGTACATGGGAGTGTCAGAGAATTCCAATGCCTGCTTGAAGTGTCGGCAGGTCCTTCACCCTGGGGAGTGTCCTGGGGGGCCAGCTGGGAGTATCAGAGAAGTACAAGGGAGTGTCAGAGCAGTACCTGGGAGTGTGAGAGGTGTACTTGGAAGTGTCAGAGCTGTACCTGGGAGTGTTAGAGGTGTACCTAGGAGTGTCTGAGGTGTACCTGGGAGTGTCTGAGGTGTACCTGGGAGTGTTGGAGGGGTACCTGGCAGTCTCTGAAGTGTACCTGGCAGTGTCAGCGGTGTACCTGGGTGTGTCACCGGTGTACCTGGGAGTGTTAGAGGTGTATCAGGGAGTGACAGAGGAGTACCTAGGAGTGTCAGAGGTGTACCTGGGAGTGTGAGAAGTGTACCTGGGAGTGCCTGCGGTGTACCTGCGAGTGTCAGAGGTGTAACTGGGGTGTGGGGGTGTACCAGGGGGAGGTGTCCGGTGGAGTACCTGGGGTGTCCAGGGGTGTACCTGCTGGAAGTGCTCAGAGGTGTACCTGGGAGTGGTGAGGTGTGTCTGGGGAGTGTCAGGCGTGTACCTGGGGAGTGTCAGAGGTGTACCAGGGAATGTCAGTGGAGTACCTGGGAGTGTCAGACGTGTACCTGAGAGTGTCAGAGGTGTACCTGGGAGTGTCAGAGGTGTATCTGGGAGTGTCAGAGGTGTACCAGAGAGTGTCAGAGGTGTACCTGGGAGTGTCGGAGGTGTACCTGGGAGTGTCTGGGGTGTACCTGGGAGTATCGGGGAGTACCTGGGAGTGTCTGATGTAATGAGTGATTGTCAGACCAAACCTTACAGCCCAGAATTATGTCACATATAACAGCAAGTACACCACAGACCTCGTGGTACCACCGCATTCCAGGTTGACACACCTCAGGTCGACCCTAGGGACTTGACCTTGCCCGCTAATGACGTGAGCCGGTGACCTACAACCGCACCTAGCCAAGACACCTGGCCAGGACCACACCTGCACACAATTATCCAGATCAAACCAGTTTAGTGTTAATTGTTAGAGGTCAGAAGCCGGCTGGGCCGACCCCATATAAAGGCCCTACAGTCCCGTCCACGGGCATTCAATATTCCGCATTCGGCATTCGAGATTCCATTCGGGATTCCATTACGATTCTCATTCTGGTTGCTGTCATCTCTCTCCCGTTCGGGTCGTCACTCGGTTCACTTCTCAGAGTCAAGCTCACCCTCTCCCCAGGTCGGGAAGGGGACTTCCCGACCAGACCCCAGCTAAGCAGAAGCCTCTCATAGGAGGCAGCCCAGCCAAGCATTCACTGGGCCTACGTCAGGGTACACGTGAGTCTTGTCAGAACGTCCTAGGGTGAGTTACCTACTGTGGGAAGTGTATTCATTCAGGTGTGTCCGAGAGTCAGTGTCAAGTAACGTAAAGCATAATGTGTTAGTACCCCGATATAATAGTGATATTAAAGTGTCCATGTCATTGAGTGAAGTAATAAATAGTTGTATCAAGAGGTGTTTAACAAGTTGTCCCTTTAAGAAGTGATATATGTGTATTGACATACGAGATAAGATAAGCGTAGTGACGCTGTGCAAATAACATCCAGGCCACGCTACCAAGTTTCCTATCTTTACATACCTTTACATCTCTACTCTCTATTCCTATATATATTCTTCCTCTTCTCTCTCTGTTTATTTTGTCTCATTACATTGGTGGCAGCGAACTATGACGTTAACCCACGCTCCCCTCGTCCCTTGTTATTGGTAACAGTGTACTTAACGTAAACCCATGCCTTCCCTCGGTTAGCCATAACACCTGGCTCGTTAGTTCAAAAGTGCGTGATAAGAAGTTCCTGCGTAGTAGCGTGAAAAGTGTCCTAGTGTGTCTCCGTTACAGCTCAAGTAAATGTCTCTCGTCGTGGTAGGCGCGAATTTTTGCTAGAAATATGTTCAGTGCTTAACGTAATTTCTCAGTGTCACCCGCTATCTGTGGCATTCTCAGTAGCCCAAGTGCAGTTTGATTGTTGGTCAGTGTTAAATGTAGCCATTGTGTTTTAGTGATGAAAGCGGTGACTGTACTAACTGTTATAACTTAACATGTCTTTTAACCTACATCCTCCTCCCTGTCCTAATCCTTACCTCACCCTCCTTACCCTTCCTCCCATCCCTGCCCTGCCCTGCCCCGCCCCTCCTGTCCGTGCCCCTCCCCGCCCCGCGAAGCCTCGGTTTGGCCCGATCAACCACGCCTCGGCTCCTCCCCACCTCACCCGCAACGCACCAGCCTGGCTGGGCCTGGCCAGCCTCGCCTCGCCTCGCCCCGCGCCGCCCTGCCTCGCCCCACCCCGCTCGGGTGACCTCACGTCCTTCTGACCTGCCCCGCCTCGCATGACCACACTAATCCCCCGTCTTTTGTCCCGTAAGCTGTGTGTTGTTGATGATGGTTAATATAAAGTAATATTGCGATGAATGCAGAGCTTCACTCAGTGTATTTTTATGCTATTATGATTTGTGATGTACTCTTTGACGCGCAGTGATAAATGATATTCAGTGTAGTGCGCAGAGCTTCACTCCCCGACCCAGCCTGATGAGAACAATGTCGGGACGGAAATGATAGTTGCCAAACATTGACCTAACATATAAAGTAAACTTTTTTTTTGCGAATGCACTTCCAACTAATCCATCACCCCTTTAGGATTGTTTCTCTGTCAAATGTCACACACAGTACCACCCATGGCCAGCCGGACGTCAACCACAGTACATACGAGCAGAGAAGAACCAGCATGATGAAAGCAGCGTGATGAAGGCAGCACGAAACCCACCACACACCACGTCACTTCTTTCAAGTCCTCCCTTGGTATAGGATTAAGAAGATTTTATATTTTTCTACTTTAGGAAGTAAGGAGTGTGGAATGGATCGCCACACAACGAACCCTGGTGAGCCCAGCCAGGGAGGGATTCACCACTGTGGAAGGTGTAAGACAGGACGGTCTTTGGTCTCGCCGACACTCACGTACGGAGGGCGAGCCCTGGTCCGCGGAACCTGCCTTACAGTCATCTAAGGAGACGACAGCCCAAACAGTGGACCGGCTCATCCCGGCCGGAGAGGGCTGACGGCAGATGAACAGAAAATCGTCTGGAATATGTTGAAAATGATGATGTTGCAGAGAAGAAATGCAGATGAAGCAGAAAAATTCATCTGGAATATGACGGAAAACGAAGATGTATAAAGAAACTCAGATGGAGCAGAAAAATTCATCTGGAATATGAAAATGAAGATGTATAGAGGAAGAACGCAGATGGGACAGAAAACTCGTCTGGAAGAGTATGGAAACCAGGAGGAAGTGAGAAGAAGTCAGAAGGTGTGGAGAAACGACCTACAAGGTGCGGTATGTGAAGAAAGAAGACAGAAGACAGAAGATGTGCTATGTGAAGAAAGAAGACAGAAGACAGAAGATGTGCTATGTGAAGAAAGAAGACAGAAGATGTGCTGTCCTGACATCACAAGAAAGCCGATGATGAAGGACCAACCGACTACAGCTGCTGAGCTGCCGCCATCCCCTATTTTTCAGATACCAGCTGGATGGAAGACGTGAGCTATGCCGGACCCAACTAATGTACTGATGTTGTTGATGTATAATAAAAAGATATCAATACCCTAATATGTGAAGTAGGAACATTTTTTGTGTATTTTGAAGTATTTTCTCTGATTTTTGTTGATGTTTACTACAAAGAATGTCTTTTTTTTAGTCTCACTTTTTTCTATGAGTTCATTTGATCAATGTCTTGGACTATGAAACACGATGTTGTAGCTATATTACTGACCGAGATGAATTATTATTTTGACATGGGCTGATAAGGAAATGTAACACCTGCTATTGTTTGTAGAATGTGATTTGCAAGGTTGCCTCGGACACTCTGCTACATATGAAGGATTTGTTCATTCTATGTTCACTTGCTATGTTTCCTTTTTCTCCTGGCATAGAAGCTTTGATCTTGGCGGGAGGTATAGTGAGCTTTGTCAGATCAAACTAGCGCCAGTAGAAAAACATACACCTATGAGATTGTTGTTTGTGAATGTGAGACTATGTTAGCGCCCCAGGGATTATCTTTGATACCACACGTGATGTTGCTGTCTATATGTGGCATCAGTATCTGTGATGAAGCTTTGGTCTTGGCGGGAGGTGTAATGAGTGATTGTCAGACCAAACCTTACAGCCCAGAATTATGTCACATATAACAGCAAGTACACCACAGACCTCGTGGTACCACCGCATTCCAGGTTGACACACCTCAGGTCGACCCTAGGGACTTGACCTTGCCCGCTAATGACGTGAGCCGGTGACCTACAACCGCACCTAGCCAAGACACCTGGCCAGGACCACACCTGCACACAATTATCCAGATCAAACCAGTTTAGTGTTAATTGTTAGAGGTCAGAAGCCGGCTGGGCCGACCCCATATAAAGGCCCTACAGTCCCGTCCACGGGCATTCAATATTCCGCATTCGGCATTCGAGATTCCATTCGGGATTCCATTACGATTCTCATTCTGGTTGCTGTCATCTCTCTCCCGTTCGGGTCGTCACTCGGTTCACTTCTCAGAGTCAAGCTCACCCTCTCCCCAGGTCGGGAAGGGGACTTCCCGACCAGACCCCAGCTAAGCAGAAGCCTCTCATAGGAGGCAGCCCAGCCAGCACTCACTGGGCCTACGTCAGGGTACACGTGAGTCTTGTCAGAACGTCCTAGGGTGAGTTACCTACTGTGGGAAGTGTATTCATTCAGGTGTGTCTGAGAGTCAGTGTCAAGTAACGTAAAGCATGATGTGTTAGTACCCCGATATAATAGTGATATTAATGTGTCCATGTCATTGAGTGAAGTAATAAATAGTTGTATCAAGAGGTGTTTAACAAGTTGTCCCTTTAAGAAGTGATATATGTGTATTGACATACGAGATAAGATAAGCGTAGTGACGCTGTGCAAATAACATCCAGGCCACGCTACCAAGTTTCCTATCTTTACATCTCTACTCTCTATTCTTACTTATATATATATCATCCTCTCATTCTGTTTTGTATCATTACATTGGTGGCAGCGAACTATGACGTTAACCCACGCCCCCCTCATCCCTTGTTATTGGTAACAATGTACTTAACGTAAACCCATGCCCTCCCCCGTTAGCCATAACACCTGGCTCGTTAGTTCAAAAGTGCGTAATAAGAAGTTCCTGTGTAGTAGCGTGAAAAGTGTCCTAGTGTGTCATCTTTACAGCTCAAGTCAATGTCTCTCGTCGTGGTGTGTGCGAATTTTTGATAGAAATATGTTCAGTGCTTAACGTAATTTCTCAGTGTCACCCGCGATCTGTGACATTCTCAGTAGCCCAAGTGCAGTTTGATTGTTGGTCAGTGTTAAATGTAGCCATTGTGTTTTAGTGATGAAAGCGGTGACTGTACTAACTGTTATAACTTAACATGTCTTTTAACCTACATCCTCCTCCCTGTCCTAATCCTTACCTCACCCTCCTTACCCTTCCTCCCATCCCTGCCCCTCCGTTCCGTGCACCTCCCCGCCCCGCGAAGCCTCGGTTTGGCCCGATCAACCACGCCTCGGCTCCTCCCCACCTCACCAGCAACGCACCAGCCTGGCTGGGCCTGGCCAGCCTCGCCTCGCCCCGCGCCGCCCTGCCTCGCCCCACCCCGCTCGGGTGACCTCACGTCCTTCTGACCTGCCCCGCCTCGCTTGACCACACTGATTCCCCGTCTTTTGTCCCGTGAGCTGTGTGTTGATGATGATGGTTAATATAAAGTAATATTGCGATGAATGCAGAGCTTCACTCAGTGTATTTTTATGCTATTATGATGTGATGTACTCTTTGACGCGCAGTGATAAATGATATTCAGTGTAGTGCGCAGAGCTTCACTCCCCGACCCAGCCTGATGAGAACATTGTCGTGACGGAAATGATAGTTGCCAAACATTGACCTAACATATAAAGTAAACTTTTTTTTTGCGAATGCACTTCCAACTAATCCATCACCCCTTTAGGATTGTTTCTCTGTCAAATGTCACACACAGTACCACCCATGGCCAGCCGGACGCCAACCACAGTACATACGAGCAGAGAAGAACCAGCATGATGAAAGCAGCGTGATGAATGCAGCTTGATGAAGGCAGCACGAAACCCACCACACACCACGTCACTTCTTTCAAGTCCTCCCTTGGTATAGGATTAAGAAGATTTATATTTTTCTACTTTAGGAAGTAAGGAGTGTGGAATGGATCGCCACACAACGAACCCTGGTGAGCCCAGCCAGGGAGGGATTCACCACTGTGGAAGGTGTAAGACAGGACGGTCTTTGGTCTCGCCGACACTCACGTACGGAGGGCGAGCCCTGGTCCGCGGAACCTGC
>NW_024727104.1:0-15581 GCF_018991925.1 Homarus americanus
GACTTTGTTATATTCGGTCAGGGGCCTTTGTTATACTGGATCAAGGGACTTTTATATTCGATCAGGGGACTTTGTTATACTCGATCAGGGGACTTTGTTATACTCGATGAGGGGACTATGTTACACTCGATCTTGGGACTTTGTTAAAATGGATCAGGGGCCTTTCTTATACTCCATTAGGGGCCTTTGTTATACTTGATTAGGGGACTTTGTTGTAATCGATCAGGGGACTTTGTTATACTCGATCAAGAGACTTTGTATATACTCAACTAGGGACTTTGTTATATTCGTTCAGGGGCCTTTCTTATACTCGATCAGGGGCTTTGTTATGCTCGATGAGGGGACTTTGTTATTCTCGATCAGGGGACTTTGTTATACTCCATCAGGGGACTTAGTTATACTCGATCGGAAGACTTTGTTATACTCGATCTTGGGACTTTGTTATACTCCAATAGGGTCCTTTGTTATACTTGATCAGGGGACTGTGTTATACTCGACCAGGGGACTTTGTTATACTCGATGAAGGGCCTTTGTTATACTCGATGAGGGTACTTTGTTATACTCGATCTTGGGACTTTGTTAAACTCGATCAGGGGCCTTTGTTATACTCCATTAGGGGCCTTTGTTATATTGGATCAGGGGACTTTGTTATAATTGATCAGGGGACTTTGTTATGCTCGATCAAGGGGCTTTGTTATTCTCGATCAGGGGACTTTGTTATACTCGATCAGGGGACTTTGTTATACTCGATCAGGGGACTTTATTATACTCAATCAGGGGACTTTATTATAATCGATTAGGGGACTTTGTTATACTCGATCAGGGGACTTTGTTATACTCACCGAGGTGGCTTTGTTATACTCGATGAGAGGACTTTGTTACACTCGAACAGGGGACTTTGTTATACTCGATCAGAGGACTTTGTTTTACTCGATCTTGGGACCTTGTTATACTCCATTAGGGTCCTTTGTTATACTCAATCATGGGACTTAGTAATACTCGATTAGGGGACTTTTTTATACTCGAAGAGGGGGCTTTGTTATACTCGATCAGGGGACTTTGTTATACTCGATCAGGGGTGTTTGTTTTATTCGATCAGGGGACATTATTATACTTGATCAGGGGACTTTGTTATACTCGATCAGGGGACTTTGTTATACTCGACCAGGGGCCTTTGCTATACTCGATCAGGGGAATTTGTTATTCTTGATGAGGGGACTTTGTTATACTCGATCTTGGGACTTTGTTAAACTCGATCTTTTGACTTTGTTAAACTCGATCAGCGGACTTTCTTATACTCGATCAGGGGGCTTTGATTTACTCGATCTTGGGACTTTGTTATACTCGATCAGGACTTTGTTTTGCCTCTGACCGAGTTTTGTTATTTTTCGACAAAGACGCTGTTATACTCGATTCGAGGAATATATTATACTCGTCTTGAGGATTTGTTGTACTCGATAGGATATTCTCTCGACCTGGGAACTTTTTATACTCTGACGAGGCTTTGTTATCTCTGATCAGGGACTTTGTTACTGCTGCTCAGGGACTTTGTTATAGTCGATCAGGACTTTGTTATACTCCAATCAGGGGAACTTTGTTATACTCGATCAAGAGACTTTATATATACTCAACTAGGACTTTGTGATATTCGTTCAGGGGCCTTTCTTATACTCGATCAGCGGACTTTGTTACTTACTCGATCAGGGGGCTTTGATTTACTCGATCTTGGGACTTTGTTATACTCGATCAGGGGACTTTGTTTTACTCGATGAGGGACTTTGTTATTTTCGACCAAGGGCCTTTGTTATACTCGATTCGGGGAATAGGTTATACTCGATGAGGGGGCTTTGTTTTACTCGATCAGGGGACTTTGTTATACTCGCTCAGGGGACTTTTTTATAGTCGATCAGCGGACTTTGTTATACTCGATCTGGGGACTTTGTTATACTGGATCAGGGGACTTTGTTATACTCGATCAGGGGACTTTGTTATACTCGATCAGGGGACTTTGTTATACTCCATTAGGGTCCTTTGTTAAACTCAATCAGGGGACTTAGTTATACTCGATTAGGGGACTTTGTTATACTCGATGAGAGGACTTAGTTATACTCGATCAGGGAACTTTGTTATACTCGATCAGGGGACTTTGTAATACTCGATGAGGGGACTTTGTTATACTCAATCAGGGGACTTTATTTCATCGATCAGAGGACTTTGTCATACTCGATCTTGGGACTTTGTTATACTCCATTAGGGTCCTTTGTTATTCTCAATCAGGGGACTTTGTTATACTCGATCAGAAGACTTTGTTATACTCGATCTTGGGAATTTGTTATACTCCATTAGGGTCCTTTGTTAAAGTCAATGAGGGGACTTAGTTATACTCGATTAGTGGACTTTGTTAGACTCGATCAGAGGACTTTGTTACACTAGATCAGGGGACTTTGTTATACTCGATGAGGGGGGTTTGTTTAACTCGATCAGGGACTTAGTTATACTCGATCAGGGAACTTTGTTATACTCGATTAGGGGACTTTGTTATACTCGATGTTGAGACGTTGTTATAGTCCATTAGGGTCCTTTATTATACTCGATCAGGTGACTTTGTTATACTCAATCCTGGGCTTTATTATACTCGATAAGGGGACTTTGTTATACTCGACCAGGAGACTTTGTTATACTCGATCCGGGGCTTTATTATACTCGGTAAGGGGACTTTGTTATACTCGATCAGGGGACTTTGTTATACTCGATGAGGGGACTATGTTATACTCGATCTTGGGACTTTGTTAAACTGGATGAGGGGCCTTTGTTATACTCCATTAGGGGCCTTTGTTATACTCGATCAGGGGGCTTTGTTATACTCGATTAGGGGACTTTGTTATACTCGATCAGGGGACTTTGTTATACTCGATTAGGGGACTTTATTATACTCAATCGGCGGACTTTACTATAATCGATTAGGGGACTTTGTTATATGTACCGATCAAGGACTTTGTTATACTCGATCTTGAGACTTTGTTATACTCCATTAGGATCCTTTATTATACTCGATCAGGGGACATAGTTATACTCGGTCAGAGGACTTTGTTATACTCGATCAGGGGAATTTGTTATACTCGATGAGGGGACTTTGTTTTAATCGATCAGAGGACTTTGTTATACTCGATCTTGGGACTTTGTTATACTCCATTAGGGTCCTTTGTTATACTCAATCATGGGACTTAGTTATACTCGATTAGTGGACTTTTTTATACTCGATGAGGGGGCTTTGTTATACTCGATCAGGGGACTTTGTTATACTCGATCAGGGGTGTTTGTTTTACTCGGTCAGGGGACTTTGTTATACTCGATCAGGGGACTTTGTTATACTCGATCAGGGGACTTTGTTATACTCGACCAGGGGCCTTTGTTATACTCGATCAAGGGACTTTGATATTCTAGATGAGGGGACTTTGTTATACTCGATCTTGGGACTTGGTTAAACTCGATCTTGGGACTTTGTTAAACTCGATCAGCGTACTTTGTTATACTCGATCAGGGGGCTTTGATTTACTCGATCTTGGGACTTTGTTATACTCGATCAGGGGACTTTGTTTTACTCGATCAGGGACTTTGTTATTTTCGACCAAGGGCTTTTGTTATACTCGAGTCGGGGAATAGGTTATACTCGATCATGGGGCTTTGTTATACTCGATCAGCGACTTTGTTATACTCGACCAGGGACTTTCTTATACTCGACGAGGGGGCTTTGTTATACTCGATCAGGGGACTTTGTTTTACTCGCTCAGGGGACTTTGTTATAGTCGATCAGCGGACTTTATAATACTCGATCAGGGGACTTTGTTATATTTGATCAGGGGACTTTGTTATACTCGATCAGGGGACTTTGTTATACTCGATCAGGGGACTTTGTTATACTCCATTAGGGTCCTTTGTTAAACTCAATCAGGGGACTTAGTTATACTCGATTAGGGGAATTTGTTATACTCGATCAGAGGACTTTGTTACACTAGATCAGGGGACTTTGTTATACTCGATGAGGGGGCTTTGTTATAGTCGATCAGCGGACTTTGTTATACTCGATCAGGAGACTTTTTTATACTCGATCAGGGGACTTTGTTATACTCGATCAGGGGACTTTGTTATACTCGATCAGGGGACTTTGTTATACTCGATCAGGGGACTTTGTTATTCTCGATCAGGGGACTTTATTTTACTCGATCAGCGGACTTTGTTATACTCGATCTTGGGACTTTGTTATACTGCATTAGGGTCCTTTGTTATACTCAATCAAGGGATTTAGTTATACTCGATCAGGGGACTTTGTATATTCTCAACTAGGGACTTTGTTAAATTCGGTCAGGGGCCTTTGTTATACTGGATCAGGGGACTTTCTTATATTCGATCAGGGGACTTTGTGATACTCGATCAGGGGACTTTGTCATACTCGATCAGGTGGCTTTGTTATACACGATCAGTGGACTTTGTATATTCTGAACTAGAGACTTTGTTATATTCGGTCAGGGGCCTTTGTTATACTGGATCTGGGAACTTTTATATTCGATCAGGGGACTTTGTTATACTCGATCAGGGGACTTTGTTATACTCGATCCGGGGCTTTATTATACTCGGTAAGGGGACTTTGTTATACTCGATCAGGGGACTTTGTTATACTCGATGAGGGGACTATGTTACACTCTATCTTGGGACTTTGTTAAAATGGATCAGGGGCCTTTCTTATACTCCATTAGGGGCCTTTGTTATACTGGATCAGGGGACTTTGTTGTAATCGATCAGTGGACTTTGTTATACTCGATCAAGAGACTTTGTATATACTCAACAAGGGACTTTGTTATATTCGTTCAGGGGCCTTTCTTATACTCGATTAGGGGCTTTGTTATGCTCGATGAGGGGACTTTGTTATTCTCGATCAGGGGACTTTGTTATACTCCATCAGGGGACTTAGTTATACTCGATCGGAAGACTTTGTTATACTCGATCTTGGGACTTTGTTATACTTCAATAGGGTACTTTGTTATACTTGATCAGGAGACTTTGTTATACTCGACCAGGGGACTTTGTTATACTCGATAAAGGGCCTTTGTTATACTGGATGAGGGGACTTTGTTTTACTCGATCTTGGGACTTTGTTAAACTCGATAAAGGGCCTTTGTTATACTCCATTAGGGGCCTTTGTTATATTGGATCAGGGGACTTTGTTATAATCGATCAGGGGACTTTGTTATGCTCGATCAGGGGACTTTGTTATTCTCGATCAGGGGACTTTGTTATACTCGATCAGGGGACTTTGTTATACTCGATCAGGGGACTTTATTATACTCAATCAGGGGACTTTATTATAATCGATTAGGGGACTTTGTTATACTCGATCAGGGGACTTTGTCATACTCGATCAGTGGACTTTGTTATACTCGATCTTGAGACTTTGTTATACTCCATTAGGGGACTTTGTTATACTCGATGAGGGGACTTTGTTTTAATATATCAGAGGACTTTGTTTTACTCGATCTTGGGACCTTGTTATACTCCATTAGGGTCCTTTGTTATACTCAATCATGGGACTTAGTTATACTCGATTAGGGGACTTTTTTATACTCGATGAGGGGGCTTTGTTATACTCGATCAGGGGACTTTGTTATACTCGATCAGGGGTGTTTGTTATATTCGATCAGGGGACATTGTTATACTCGATCAGGAGACTTTGTTATACTCGATCAGGGGACTTTGTTATACTCGACCAGGGGCCTTTGCTATACTCGATCAGGGGACTTTGTTATTCTTGATGAGGGGACTTTGTTATACTCGATCTTGGGACTTTGTTAAACTCGATCTTTTGACTTTGTTAAACTCGATCAGCGGACTTTGTTATACTCGACCAGGGGGCTTTGATTTACTCGATCTTGGGACTTTGTTATACTCGATCAGGGGACTTTGTTTTACTCGATGAGGGACTTTGTTATTTTCGACCAAGGGCCTTTGTTATACTCGATTTGGGGAATATGTTATACTCGATCATGGGGATTTGTTGTACTAGATCAGGGACTTTGTTATACTCGACCAGGAACTTTTTTTTACTCGACGAGGGGGCTTTGTTATACTCGATCAGGGGACTTTGTTATACTCGCTCAGGGGACTTTGTTATAGTCGATCAGGGACTTTGTTATACTCGATCAGGGGGCTTTGTTATACTCGATCAAGAGACTTTGTATATACTCAACTAGGGACTTTGTGATATTCGTTCAGGGGCCTTTCTTATACTCGATCAGCGGACTTTGTTATACTCGATCAGGGGGCTTTGATTTACTCGATCTTGGAACTTTGTTATACTCGATCAGGGGACTTTGTTTTACTCGATGAGGGACTTTGTTATTTTCGACCAAGGGCCTTTGTTATACTCGATTCGGGGAATAGGTTATACTCGATCATGGGGCTTTGTTTTACTCGATGATCAGGGGACTTTGTTTTACTCGCTCAGGGGACTTTGTTATAGTCGATCAGCGGACTTTATAATACTCGATCAGGGGACTTTGTTATATTTGATCAGGGGACTTTGTTATACTCGATCAGGGGACTTTGTTATACTCGATCAGGGGACTTTGTTATACTCCATTAGGGTCCTTTGTTAAACTCAATCAGGGGACTTAGTTATACTCGATTAGGGGACTTTGTTATACTCGATCAGAGGACTTAGTTATACTCGATCAGGGAACTTTGTTATACTCGATCAGGGGACTTTGTAATACTCGATGAGGGGACTTTGTTATACTCGATCAGGGGACTGTATTTTACTCGATCAGAGGACTTTGTCATACTCGATCTTGGGACTTTGTTATACTCTATTAGGGTCCTTTGTTATTCTCAATCAGGGGACTTTGTTATTCTCGATCAGAAGACTTTGTTATACTCGATCTTGGAAATTTGTTATACTCCATTAGGGTCCTTTGTTAAACTCAATGAGGGGACTTAGTTATACTCGATTAGTGGACTTTGTTAGACTCGATCAGAGGACTTTGTTACACTAGATCAGGGGACTTTGTTATACTCGAAGAGGGGGGTTTGTTTAACTCGATCAGGGACTTAGTTATACTCGATCTGGGGACTTTGTTATACTCGATTAGGGGACTTTGTTATACTCGATGTTGAGACGTTGTTATAGTCCATTAGGGTCCTTTATTATACTCGATCAGGTGACTTTGTTATACTCGATCCGGGGCATTATTATACTCGATAAGGGGACTTTGTTATACTCGACCAGGGGACTTTGTTATGCTCGATCAGGGGACTTTGTTATACTAGATCAGGGGACTTTGTTATACTCGATCCGGGGCTTTATTATACTCAGTAAGGGGACTTTGTTATACTCGATCAGGGGACTTTGTTATACTCGATGAGGGGACTATGTTATACTCGATCTTGGGACTTTGTTAAACTGGATCAGGGGCCTTTGTTATACTCCATTAGGGGCCTTTGTTATACTCGATCAGGGGGCTTTGTTATACTCGATTAGGGGACTTTGTTATACTCGATCAAGGGGCTTTGTTTTTCACGATCAAGGGACTTTGTTATACTCGATCAGGGGACTTTGTTATACTCGATCAGGGTACTTTATTATACTCAATCAGCGGACTTTATTATAATCGATTAGGGGACTTTGTTATACTCGATCAGGGGACTTTGTTTTACTCGACGAGGTGGCTTTCTTATACTCGATCAGAGGACTTTGTTACACTCGAACAGGGGTCTTTGTTATACTCGATGAGGGGACTTTGTTATACTCGATGAGGGGGCTTTGTTTTACTCGATCGGGGGACGTTGTTATACTCGATCAGGGGACTTTGTTATAATCGATCAGGGGACTTTGTTATACTCGATCAGGGGACTTTGTTATACTCGATCTTGAGACTTTGTTATACTCCATTAGGGTCCTTTATTATACTCGATCAGGGGACATAGTTATACTCGGTCAGGGGACTTTGTTATACTCGATCAGGGGAATTTGTTATACTCGATGAGGGGACTTTGTTTTAATCGATCAGAGGACTTTGTTATACTCGATCTTGGGACTTTGTTATACTCCATTAGGGTCCTTTGTTATACTCAATCATGGGACTTAGTTATACTCGATTAGGGGACTTTTTTATACTCGATGAGGGGGTTTTGTTATACTCGATCAAGGGACTTTGATATTCTAGATGAGGGGACTTTGTTATACTCGATCTTGGGACTTTGTTAAACTCGATCTTGGGACTTTGTTAAACTCGATCAGCGGACTTTGTTATACTCGATCAGGGGGCTTTGATTTACTCGATCAGGGGACTTTGTTATACTCGCTCAGGGGACTTTGTTATAGTCGATCAGCGGACTTTGTTTTACTCGATCAGGGGACTTTGTTATATTCGATCAGGGGACTTTGTTATATTCGATCAAGGGACTTTGTTATACTCGATCAAAGGGACTTTGTTATACTCCATTAGGGTCCTTTGTTAAACTTAATCAGGGGACTTTGTTACACTAGATCAGGGGACTTTGTTATACTCGATGAGGGGGCTTTGTTTTACTCGACCCGGGGACTTTGTTTTACTCGATCAGGGGACTTTGTTATACTCGATCAGGGGACTTTGTTATACTCGATCTTGAGACGTTGTTATAGTCCATTAGGGTCCTTTATTATACTCGATCAAGGGACTTAGTTATACTCCAACAGGGGACTTTGTTATACTCGATCAGGGGACTTTGTTATACTCGATGAGGGGACTATGTTACACTCGATCTTGGGACTTTGTTAAAATGGATTAGGGGCCTTTCTTATACTCCATTAGGGGCCTTTGTTATACTGGGTCTAGGGACTTTGTTGTAATCGATCAGGGGACTTTGTTATACTCGATCACGGGGTATTGTTATACTCGATCAAGAGACTTTGTATATACTCAACTAGGGACTTTGTTATATTCGTTCAGGGGCCTTTCTTATACTCGATCAGGGGCTTTGTTATGCTCGATGAGGGGACTTTGTTATTCTCGATCAGGGGACTTTGTTATACTCCATCAGGGGACTTAGTTACACTCGATCGGAAGCCTTTGTTATACTCGATCTTGGGACTTTGTTATACTCCAATAGGGTCCTTTGTTATACTTGATCAGGGGACTTTGTTATACTCGACCAGGGGACTTTGTTATACTCGATAAAGGGCCTTTGTTATACTGGATGAGGGGACTTTGTTTTACTCGATCTTATGACATTGTTAAACTCGATCAGGGGCCTTTGTTATACTCCATTAGGGGCCTTTGTTATATTGGATCAGGGGACTTTGTTATGCTCGATCAGGGTGCTTTGTTATACTCGATCAGGGGACTTTATTATACTCAATTAGGGGACTTTATTATAATCGATTAGGGGACTTTGTTATACTCGATCAGGGGACTTTGTTATACTCAACGAGGTGACTTTGTTATACTCGATCAGAGGACTTTGTTACACTCGAACAGGGGACTTTGTTATACTCGATCAGGGGACTTTGTTATACTCGATGAGGGGGCTTTGTTTTACTCGATCAAGGGACTTTGTTATACTCGATCAGGGGACTTTGTTATACTCGATCAGGGGACTTTGTCATACTCGATCAGGGGACTTTGTTATACTCGATCTTGAGACTTTGTTATACTCCATTAGGGGACTTTGTTTTAATATATCAGAGGACTTTGTTTTACTCGATCTTGGGACTTTTTTATACTCCATTAGGGTCCTTTGTTATACTCAATCATGGGACTTAGTTATACTCGATTAGGGGACTTTTTTATACTCGATGAGGGGGCTTTGTTATACTCGATCAGGGGACTTTGTTATACTCGATTAGGGGTGTTTGTTTTATTCGATCAGGGACATTATTTATACTCGATCAGGACTTTGTTATACTCGATCAAGGACTTTGTTATACTCGACCAGGGGCCTTTGCTATACACGATAAGGGGACTTTGTTATTCTTGATGAGGGGACTTTGTTATACTCGATCTTGGGACTTTGTTAAACTCGATCTTTTGACTTTGTTAAACTCGATCAGCGGACTTTGTTATACTCGATCAGGGGGCTTTGATTTACTCGATCTTGGGACTTTGTTATACTCGATCAGGGGGCTTTGTTTTACTCGATCAGGGGACTTTGTTATACTCGATCAGGGGACTTTGTTAAACTCGATCTTGAGACTTTGTTATACTCCATTAGGGTCCTTTATTATACTCGATCAGGGGACATAGTTATACTCGGTCAGGGGACTTTGTTATACTCGATCAGGGGAATTTGTTATACTCGATGAGGAGACTTTGTTTTAATCGATCAGAGGACTTTGTTATACTCGATCTTGGGACTTTGTTATACTCAATTAGGGTCCTTTGTTATACTCAATCATGGGACTTAGTTATACTCGATTAGGGGACTTTTTTATACTCGATGAGGGGGCTTTGTTATACTCGATCAGGGGACTTTGTTATACTCGATCAGGGGTGTTTGTTTTACTCGATCAGGGGACTTTGTTATACTCGATCAGAGGACTTTTTTATACTCGATCAGGGGACTTTGTTATACTCGACCAGGGGCCTTTGTTATACTCGATCAAAGGACTTTGTTATTCTAGATGAGGGGACTTTGTTATACTCGATCTTGGGACTTTGTTAAATTCGATCTTGGGACTTTGTTAAACTCGATCAGCGGACTTTGTTATACTCGATCAGGGGGCTTTGATTTACTCGATCTTGGGACTTTGTTTTACTCGATCAGGGGACTTTGTTTTACTCGATCAGGGACTTTGTTATTTTCGAACAAGGGCCTTTGTTATACTCGAGTCGGGGAATAGGTTATACTCGATCATGGGGCTTTGTTATACTCGATCATGGACTTTGTTATACTCGACCAGGGACTTTGTTATACTCGACGAGGGGGCTTTGTTATACTCGATCAGGGGACTTTGTTATACTCGCTCAGGGGACTTTGTTATAGTCGATCAGCGGACTTTGTTATACTCGATCAGGGGACTTTGTTATATTCGATCAGGGGACTTTGTTATACTCGATCAGGGGACATTGTTATACTCCATTAGGGTCCTTTGTTAAACTCAATCAGGGGACTTAGTTATACTCGATTAGGGGAATTTGTTATACTCGATCAGAGGACTTTGTTACACTAGATCAGGGGACTTTGTTATACTCGATCAAGGGGCTTTGTTTTACTCGAACCGGGGACTTTGTTATACTCGATCAGGGGACTTTGTTATACTCGATCAGGGGACTTTGTTATACTCGATCTTGAGACGTTGTTATAGTCCATTAGGGTCATTTATTATACTCGATCAAGGGACTTAGTTATACTCGATCAGGGGACTTTGTTATACTCGATCAGGGGACTTTGTTATTCTCGATCAGGGGACTTTATTTTACTCGGTCAGCGGACTTTGTTATACTCGATCTTGGGACTTTGTTATACTGCATTAGGGTCCTTTGTTATACTCAATCAAGGGATTTAGTTATACTCGATCAGGGGACTTTGTATATTCTCAACTAGGGACTTTGTTATATTCGGTCAGGGCCTTTGTTATACTGGATCAGGGGACTTTCTTATATTCGATCAGGGGACTTTGTGATACTCGATCAGGGGACTTTGTTATACTCGATCAGGTGGCTTTGTTATACACGATCAGTGGACTTTGTATATTCTGAACTAGAGACTTTGTTATATTCGGTCAGGGGCCTTTGTTATACTGGATCAGGGGACTTTTATATTCGATCAGGGGACTTTGTTATACTCGATCAGGGGACTTTGTTATACTCGATCCGGGGCTTTATTATACTCGGTAAGGGGACTTTGTTATACTCGATCAGGGGACTTTGTTATACTCGATGAGGGGACTATGTTACACTCGATCTTGGGACTTTGTTAAAATGGATCAGGGGCCTTTCTTATACTCCATTAGGGGCCTTTGTTATACTGGATCAGGGGACTTTGTTGTAATCGATCAGTGGACTTTGTTATACTCGATCAAGAGACTTTGTATATACTCAACTAGGGACTTTGTTATATTCGTTCAGGGGCCTTTCTTATACTCGATTAGGGGCTTTGTTATGCTCGATGAGGGGACTTTGTTATTCTCGATCAGGGGACTTTTTTATACTCCATCAGGGGCTTTATTATACTCGGTAAGGGGACTTTGTTATACTCGATAAAGGGCCTTTGTTATACTGGATGAGGGGACTTTGTTTTACTCGATGTTTTGACTTTGTTAAACTCGATCAGGGGCCTTTGTTATACTCCATTAGGGGCCTTTGTTATATTGGATCAGGGGACTTTGTTATAATCGATCAGGGGACTTTGTTATGCTCGATTTGGGGGCTTTGTTATTCTCGATCAAGGGACTTTGTTATACTCGATCAGGGGACTTTGTTATACTCGATCAGGGGACTTTATTATACTCACTCAGGGGACTTTATTATAATCGATTAGGGGACTTTGTTATACTCGATCAGGGGACTTTGTTATACTCAACGAGGTGGCGTTGTTATACTCGATCAGAGGACTTTGTTACACTCGAACAGGGGACTTTTTTATTCTCGATCAGGGGACTTTGTTATACTCGATGAGGGGGCTTTGTTTTACTCGATCAAGGGACTTTGTTATACTCGATCAGGGCACTTTGTTATACTCGATCAGGGGACTTTGTCATACACGATCAGGGGACTTTGTTATACTTGATCTTGAGACTTTGTTGTACTCCATTAGGGGACTTTGTTTTAATATATCAGAGGACTTTGTTTTACTCGATCTTGGGACTTTGTTATACTCCATTAGGGTCCTTTGTTATACTCAATCATGGGACTTAGTTATACTCGATTAGGGGACTTTTTTATACTCGATGAGGGGGCTTTGTTATACTCGATCAGGGGACTTTGTTATACTCGATCAGGGGTGTTTGTTTTATTCGATCAGGGGACATTGTTATACTCGATCAGGGGACTTTGTTATACTCGATCAGGGGACTTTGTTATACTCGACCAGGGGTCTTTGCTATACTCGATCAGGGGACTTTGTTATTCTTGATGAGGGGACTTTGTTATACTCGATCTTGGGACTTTGTTAAACTCGATCTTTTGACTTTGTTAAACTCGAGCAGCGGACTTTTTTATACTCGATCAGGGGGCTTTGATTTACTCGATCTTGGGACTTTGTTATACTCGATCAGGGGCTTTGTTTTACTCGATGAGGGACTTTGTTATTTTCGACCATGGGCCTTTGTTATACTCGAGTCGGGGAATAGGTTATACTCGATCATGGGGCTTTGTTGTACTCGATCAGGGACTTTGTTATACTCGACCAAGACTTTCTTTACTCGTCGAGGGGCATTATACTCGATCAAGGGACTTTGTTATACTCAGTCGAGGACTTTGTATAGTCGATCAAGCGGACTTTGTTATATACGATCAGGGGACATTGTTATACTCGATCAGGGGACTTTGTTATACTCGTTCAGGGGACTTTGTTATACTCGTCCATGGACTTTGTTAAACTCGATCAGGGGACTTTGTTATACTCATCCGGTAGCTGTTGTCTCGATTAGAGACTTTTGTTATACTCGATCAGGACTTTTATTACCACTAGATGAGGGACTTTGTTATTCTCGATAGAGGGCTTTGTTTTACTTGATCAGGGGACTTTATTTATACTTTCGTCAGGAACTTTATTATACTCGATCAGGGGACTTTGTTATACTCGATCTTGAGACTTTGTTATAGTCCATTAGGGTCCTTTATTATACTCGATCAGGGGACTTTGTAATACTCGATCAGGGGACTTTGTTATACTCGATCAAGGGACTTAGTTATACTCGATCAGAGGATTTTGTTATACTCGATCTTGGGACTTTGTTATACTCCATTGGGGTCCTTTGTTATACTACATCAGGGGACATAGTTTTACTCGATCAGGGGACTTTGTTATACTCGATTTGCGGGCTTTTTTATACTCGATCACGGTACTTTGTTATATTCGATCAGAAGACTTTGTTATACTTGATCTTGGGACTTTGTTATACTCCATTAGGGTCCTTTGTTAAACTCAATCAGAGGACTTAGTTATACTCGATTTGGGGACTTTTTTATACTCGATCAGGGGACTTTGTTATTCTCGATTAGGGGAGTTTGATATTCTCGATCAGGGGACTTTATTTTACTCGATCAGCGAACTTTGTTATACTCGATCTTGGGACTTTGTTATACAGAATTAGGCTCCTTTGTTATACTCAATCAGGGAACTTAGTTATACTCGATCAGGGGACTTTGTTATACTCGATTAGGGGGCTTTGTTATACTCGATCACAGGACTTTGTTAAACTCGATCTTGGGACTTTGTTAAACTTGATCAGCGGACTTTGTTATACTCGATCAGGGGGCTTTGATTTACTCGATCTTGGGACTTTGTTATACTCGATCAGGGGACTTTGTTACACTAGATCAGGGGACTTTCATATACTCGATGAGGGGGCTTTGTTATACTCGATCAGGGACATTGTTATACTCGACCAGGGACTTTCTTATACTCGACGAGGGGACTTTGTTATACTCGATCAGGGGACTTTGTTATACTCGCTCAGGGGACTTTGTTATAGTCGACCAGCGGACTTTGTTATACTCGATCAGGGACTTTTGTTATATATACTCGTCAGGGGACTTGTTATATAGTTAGGGGACTTTGTTATATTCGACCAGGGCGTTTGCTGCTCTCGATCAGGGGACTTTGTTATAATCGATGAGGGACTATATTTACACTCGATCTTGGGACTTCCCTGTTAAAAAAAATGGATCAGGGCCTTTCTTATATACTCCATTGGAGCCTTTGTTATACTGGATCAGAGACTTTATTTATAATCGATCCAGGGGACTTTGTTATACTTTCAATCACGGGGTTTTGTTATAATCGATCAGAGACTGTATATACTCAACTTCAAGGGACTTTGTTATATTCGTTCAAGGGCCTTTCTTATACTCGATCAGGGGCACTGTTATGCTCGATGAGGGGACTTTGTTATTCTCGATCAGGGGACTTTGTTATACTCCATCAGGGGACTTAGTTATACTCGATCGGAAGACTTTGTTATACTCGATCTTGGGAATTTGTTATACTCCAATAGGGTCCTTTGTTATACTTGATCAGGGGACTTTGTTATACTCGACCAGGGGACTTTGTTATACTCGATAAATGGCCTTTGTTATACTGGATGAGGGGACTTTGTTTTACTCGATCTTGGGACTTTGTTATAATCGATCAGGGGACTTTGTTATGCTCGATCAGGGGGCTTTGTTATACTCGATCAGGGGACTTTATTATACTCAATTAGGGGACTTTATTATAATCGATTAGGGGACTTTGTTATACTCGATCAGGGGCCTTTGTTATACGCAACGAGGTGGCTTTGTTATACTCGATCAGAGGACTTTGTTACACTCGAACAGGGGACTTTGTTATACTCGATCAGGGGACTTTGTTATACTCGATGAGGGGACTTTGTCATACTCGATGAG
>NW_024727105.1:0-11987 GCF_018991925.1 Homarus americanus
TCAGTATGCTTCGGTTACCGTTTACGTATTGCTTCCGCGATATTCGTTCAGTCTTGCATATGACACTTTACTGGACAGGAGAACACCATGTGATCGAAAAAAAATGCTATACTGTGTAGTTCTTGTTTTCCCCCAAAACTCTCAATCAGCTCCATATAATTAGTGACACCATCACAGACTTCCATGGTCGAAAAATGAATATAATTTGGAAATATAAGACCCAAAAAAAATCGATTTTATTGGTTCAAAAAAAAAAACCAGCTTTGATTCAGCGTGATGTGTCGAGCACATACAGCAATTTATGGAACAGCATGTGAGGAGGTGAGTAGAATAATTGCGGAAGATTAATGAAAATAGAAAATTTTTGGATAAACTATCTCTTTATTATAGATTTTCGACAGTAATGTAATAGATGAAAGTATCTTATAATTAAACATTTTATTAGAATATGATAATAGATTAGTGGTAAGATAATAATGGTGTGAAAATACAATATACGGAATTTTCATTTTCAAAATTTGCACAAAAATAAGGTCTTAAATAGATAAAACACACAATTATCTACTAAAAAATAAAATAAATCATAAAAATAAATTGGACTATAAACATCTGCAACCATATACCAAACTTCTAAATTTCACAAAGTTTAGTTGCCAGGAGACACTGTTCAGAACTTTAGCATTCTCAAGGTCCACAAATGAACAAATGCTAGCCAAATGCAGCATAGTAGTCAAATGATGGTCATACAAGAATAAATCGGACTGCCAACCACTTCTCGACTAGTATTTGGTGTCACAAAGTAAAAAAAATTAAGAAACATAATTTAATCTGAGTTAATGGATAAGTACATGTACTAACTAACCTAACCAACACAACTCAATTAAATTAGTTTACCAATTACAACGAACTTAAATACATCGAAAAGTGATTCTAACCTGATTATTCTTATATACCATCATTTGACTTCATAACGACTTCATTTGAGTGCACGGAAATACTCGCTCCTCGAGGTACAAGCATCAATCCTATTAACTCCAGTTTAAATTAAGATTTTCCAATTTTTGTACTTTGTACACCAAATACTAGTCAGTAGTTGGCAGTCAGTTTATTCATAGGACCATTATTGACTTCATTCGCATACATTTGGGTATTAGTCAGACCGTTAAGTTAGGTAATTCTGAGACGTTTTTAGATTTATAAATTATATTATAATCTCCTCCACCATTTAATATGCAACGACCTGCCCTCTTCAGATTCATATAAAAACTAAACACGCCATTTAAAATACCTTAAATTAGCTCTATAAAATAAGCTGCACCGATTTCACACCGCCGTAATATACATACCCTCTTAAAGCTTCGTTGGATAATTCTTGGAATATTCGAGCACTAGAACGTTTCTCTAACACTAAATAAGTTTCTGACATCATCATACACTCTACAGTAGGCACGAGTTGACCCAATCGGTCCGTTCACATCAAGTCTGTATCTCTAGACAAGCACAGTAATGATTCATCTGCTATACTGTAATTATAATATCTCTAAGACGGTATTTGATTCATCACTAATATACTGTAATTATATATCTCCTAGACGGTACAATATGATTCATCACACTATACACTGTATCCTTCTCCAACCAGATCACTCTCCCCTAGCAACCTTCACTAACATCTTCTCTCTAATGTAATCGTTGGTGGCACAGAGGAATGTATTGATTGTCATGAACTTTACTTTTCATTTAAAGAGTTTTTCCACATGCTGCACCTGTTTACGTTGTGTTCATGACGTCATGTAAACAACCTTCGTCTGCGCATTGAGTCTCATCATTCTCCCGATGTCAGTGGCTCTGGCTTCAGCTTACACTAACTTCAAGTACAGCCTGAACTTGTGGATGTATATTTGTGAACAGTGCTTAAATATTAGAGTAACTGTATTTACTGTATGCCTTATATAACATCAATGCAAGTAGAAATCGTATGGAAAGAACAATTGTCACGATTTCACTTCGTTTTTGTGATGGTTGGTTGGTCGAGTCTGGAAGGTACAACCTTTAATAATATATAGTCTAGAAGATCCATGTGACCTACCGAACATCTGTACTAACACTGGACAATAAAGTTCGCCTAAGTAACCAAAGACAACCTACAGTTCCGAAAGGCAAGTAAGCTGAAAGGTGGTGAAATGATAAATTTAAATAACATTTAATCACACTGAAATAAATTAGAATCATATATTAAAAAAAAGCATCAAGTTAATTTCCAATAACACTGTTATTTAATCAATTGAACAAAGTGCCAGCCTCATGTCTGAGAATCAGCAACCAGTCCTCACTTTGTTTTCAAACACTTTACTAATTATCTCTCTTTTGCATCTCGCTGGGGACCCAGTATTTAATTTAAATCATCCACCTCAGTCTCTCTTTGTTGAGAATATAAGAAAGTACAGCCCCGCGTTCACTAGGGCAAATACCGTACACTGTAGCGTGCGGTCGGCAGGCCTAAGACACTGTTTTATGTTCACCAAAGACTTTAAATCAGAAAACAATTACATTACTGTATTAAATATCTGAAAAGCTTTTAATTTAAAATAAAATAGGTGATCTGCGCTGTTTAATATTCTTTTAATTGGGTAAAAAATATGAATTAAAAAATTTTTCAGGTTTCATACTAGATAACTACAATTGACCCACTTAATATATGTAATAGAGATGCTGTGCTTTATCTAATTGTCTAAGATTCGCAGAAAGAGACATGGTGAAGCATGCATATATAAGAAATGAAGTGGAGACTTAAAAAAAACGAAGGCAAATGCGCCAAATTGTTCATAAGTTTATTTTGTTAATAGTCCACAAATAATGTAGATGTGCAGTGCTGTACAAAAGAGCAGGAACATAGTGAGGCAGGCTCGTGTCGTCATATAAAGTCAAGCCGCTGGAGAAAAAGCAGAATGACATAGCTTTAGCATAAAATATAAAAACGACAGGTTTTATTGGAAAATTTCATTGGAAAGATTAAGCCATAAACGCAAAGAACGAAGGTGAATGATTTCAAATTCAGATTTGCCACACGTCGGCACAAAGCTACTTTAATGGACACCCCCGTTGCAGCCAGTGCAAGGCAAAATGCCAAACAATATAACGCCTAACAGGAAGCACGCGGAGTTCACGCGCATTCTTAGACTTAGATTGCTAAGGGCGAGAGTACCTGGGGCTATTGATTATGTTAGCAAGTTAAATTGGTGAAGGATGAAGAAGTATACATAGAAGGATTCCCTACAGGTTCGTGTGTTTACAGCTAAACCTGGTGGGTCCCTAATAATGTCAAGTGCTATAAACATTGGCAGGAGTCGAGCCACAGGTACAGAAGCAAACAACCTAGTGGGCCCCTCCTTCTATCTTTTTTGTAACTTTTTTTTTAGGAATTTTGTTAAATTTACCAAATTAGAACAGAAAATAGTTTAAAAAATTATGTTTATATAATCAGCAGCAGCCTTTTAGTTCATAATATGGTATTACTTTTACTTTAGGACATAGCGCGCCCGAAAGTTATAAACAATTGAAACATTTAGATCTCCCTCTTCTGATCATCTTGAACCCCATATACAGTATACTAGGCAAATGGATAATACAACACAGTTAATTGGTAGAACAAATCACATTTGATTTTTCCAAAAGCAACTTGGTACGATTTTAATTTCATTGACCAGTCTCTCCATTAGCCGTGAAGTGAGGTTGGTTGTCATTGTTCTCTTACGTTTATTTTAAGTTTATTGCAGAGTTTTACGAAACGACCATTCTATCAAATTCTTACCTATCCTGGTCCTTCCACTTTTAACTGAGATATTGTACTTTCGGACATGGCGCGGAGGTCGGGTGTTAGACCCCCGGCTTTATGGGTTAGAGTTAGAGGTTTTGTTAATTAGACGACTCGTTTCGTCCACCCAAAAAAACGATTTCCTAGGCTCTCCTTCCATTATTGTTTGGGAGGGACAAACAAACCATTTCCTAAATGAAGGTCAGATCAGTTTAAAACACACCAAAAATAGAATAAACACATTGATCACCCCATAGGACTCGTGTCCTCAGTAAAATTTCATAAATTCCATAATATATAAATGAAAAATAAAAGTATCTTTAAAAAAAAAAGCAAAAAACGTTTTTATTCGAATTATTTTTCCAGTTATTCTTAATATATCAAACTTACATACACAGAGAACACCAAACATTAAATGAAGCTAGAAGCTGAAAGTGATCGGCGGGTTTACTGTTGGTAAACAGTTCCAATACCGAAACTATGAATTGTTGTAATTATTATTTAATAATTTTAATACCATCACTTTATTGTTTATAAATGACAGCCAATTAGCACACCTATGAAATACATCTTATTATAAACGACGGCGATATGCCCGTCGCCAGCAGCCAATAAACAGGCCCGAGAGAAGTTCTTTGACTGTCAGGCCCTGATCCCTTCACTACCCCTCTCCTCCCTTTACCTCCCTCTACCCTTTTCCTTCTTCTCCCCTTTCTTTCCTCCTCCCCTAACCTTCCCCTCCCCTTGCTCCCTCCTCCCCTAACCTTCCCTCCCTTTGCTCCCTCCTCCCTTGCTCCCTCCTCCCCTTCTCCTCCCTCCCTCCCCTTTGCTCCCTCCTCCCTAACCTTCCCCTCCCCTTTGCTCCTCCTCCCCTAACCTTCCCCTCCCCTTTGCTCCCTCCTCCCTAACCTTCCCTCCTTTGCTCCTCCTCCCCTAACCTTCCTCCCTTTCCCTCCCTCCCTACTCCCTCCCCCCTTTGCTCCCTCCTCCCTAACCTCCCCCCCTCCCCCCCTCCCTCCTTGGTCCCCTCCCTCCCTTGCTCCCTCCCTCCCTAACCTTCCCTCCCCTTTGCTCCCCCTCCTCCCCCTCCTCCCTTTGCTCCCTCCTCCCTAACCTTCCCCCTCCTTTGCTCCTCCTCCCTAACCTTCCTCCCCTTTGCTCCTCCCTCCCTAACCTTCCCTCCCCTTTGCTCCTCTCCTCCCTAACCTTCCTCCCTTGCCCCTCCCCTACCTTCCTCCCCTTTGCTCCCTCCTCCCTAACTCTCCCTTTGCTCCCTCCTCCCCTAACCTTCCCTCCCCTTTGCTCCTTCCTCCCTTAACCTTTCCCTCCCTTTGCTCCCTCCTCCCTAACCTTCCCCTTTGTTCCTTCCTCCCTAACCTCCTCCTCCCTTTGCTCCTCCTCCCTAACCTTCCCTCCCCCTTTGCTCCCTCCTCCCCTAACCTTCCCTCCCCTTTGCTCCGTCCCTCCCTAACCTTCCCTCCCCTTTGCTCCCTCCTCCCCTAACCTTCTCCCTTTGCTCCTCCCTCCCTAACCTTTCCCTCCCTTTGCTCCCTCCCTAACCTTTCCCTCCTTTGCTCCTCCTCCCCAACCTTCCCTTTGCTCCTCCCCTACTCCCTCCCTTTGCTCCTCCTCCCCTAACCTTCCCAACCTTCCCTCCCTTTGCTCTCCCTAACCTTCCCTCCCCTTTGCTCCCTCCTTCCCTAACCTTCCCTCCCCTTTGCTCCTCCTCCCTAACCTTCCCTCCCCTTTGCTCCCTCCTACCCTTTCCCCTTCCCCTTTCTTTCCCTCCTCCCTAACCTTCCCTCCCTTTGCTCCCTCCTCCCCTAACCCTTCCCTCCCCCTTTGCTCCTCCCTCCTCCCCTAACCTTCCCCTCCCCTTTGCTCCCCTCCTCCCTAACCTTCCCTCCCTTTGCTCCCTCCTCCCTAACTCCCTCCCTTTGCTCTTCCTCCCCTAACCTTCCCTCCCTTTGCTCCTCCTCCCCTAACCTTCCCCTCCCTTTGCTCCTCCTCCCCTAACCTCCCCTCCCTTTGCTCCTCCCTCCCCTAACCTTCCCTCCCCTTTGCTCCCTCCTCCCTACCTTCCCTCCCCTTTGCTCCCTCCTCCCCTAACCTTCCTCCCTTTGCTCCCTCCTCCTTAACCCTTTCCCTCCCTTTGCTCCCTCCTCCCCTAACCTTCCCTCCCTTTGCTCCCTCCTCCCCTAACCCTTCCCTTTTGCTCCTCCTCCCCTAACCTTCCTCCCTTGCTCCTCCTCCTAACCTTCTCCCTCCCCTTTTGCTCCCTCCTCCCTAACCCTTCCCTCCCCTTTGCTCCCTCCTCCCCTCTCCTTCCCTCCTTTGCTCCCTCCCTCCCTAACCTTCCCTCCCCTTTGCTCCCTCCTCCCTAACCTCCCTCCCTTTGCTCCTCCTCCCTAACCTTCCTCCCTTTGCTCCCTCCTCCCTCCCTTCCCCTCCCCTTTGCTCCTCCTCCCCTACCTTCCCTCCCCTTTACCTCCCTCCTACCCTTTCCTTCCTTCTCCCCTTTCTTTCCTCCTCCCCTAACCTTCCCCTCCCCTTTGCTCCCTCCTCCCTTAACCTTCCCCTCCCTTTGCTCCTCCTCCCTTAACCCCTTTGCTCCGTCCTCCCTAACCTTCCCCCTCCCCTCCCTCCTCCCTAACCTTCCTCCTCTTTGCTCCCTCCTCCCTAACCTTCCCCTCCCTTGCTCCGTCCTCCCTAACCTTCCCTCCCTTTGCTCCGTCCTCCCCAATCCTTCCCCTCCCTTGCTCCCTCCTCCCTAACCTTCCCTCCCCTTGCTCCCTCCTCCCCAACCTTCCTCAACCTTCCCCTCCCTTTGCTCCCTCCTCCCCTAACCTTCCCCTCCCTTTGCTCCCTCCTCCCCAACCTTCCCCTCCCCTTTGCTCCTCTCCTCCCTAACCTTCCTTCCTCCTTAACCTGCTCCTCCTCCCCTTCCTCCCCTAACCTTCCCCTCCCTTGCTCCTCCTCCCTAACCTTCTCCCCTCCCCCTTCCTCCTTGCTCCCTCCTCCCCTAACCTTCCCCTCCCCTTTGCTCCCTCCTCCCCTAACCTTCCCCTCCCCTTTGCTCCCTCCTCCCCGTAACGCCCCACTAAGTTTCTGGAGACAAATGCGGATAACCACTGAGCTGAATTAAACAACATTCAATATATTCAATAACAAGATAAAGACAACAAGTATGGCGTCTTATAACCCATTTCCTCTTTGTTCAACGTGAGTGTTAATCGTGTGTACAGTACGTAAGTTTGCCCACACCTTATGACTGCCGTACACTGAGGGGCTGCCTGGGGTACCACTGAGATGAAACTTTTGTTCCTGGACCAGAAAAAATCTTGTACAAACATTGGTAGACGACAGACAATACTGATTACACTGTAGTACTTGTGATGTAATTATTCGCCCGAAGCTGTGGCATATGGCTACAGTAATGCTCGCTGATAAATCTATAGACAAAGTAGAATGGAAATCCATATTGGTATTTATTGTAGGTATTGTGTTGACAACTCCCAAACTGTCTCGTGATGGCCAAGAATTTAATGATTCTCGGGAAACCTAACCTAATGTAACCAAACCTAACCTATCTATCTAACTGCCTACCTAAACCTAACTTAGTAGGTAGTAGGCAGCTACCAAACAGGGAGGTTCTACCGTCAGGGAAGATATTGGAAGCATAATGTGTTGTCTAATGGTAGACCCTGCTGCCATATGGCATCACAAAATTTGTGACCAAGTTCCCAGGTTGCTGATCTGACTTTCTGCCTCATTTACACACAATTGCAGGGTCTCAATTGTTTCTCTTACTATTGACAACACAACATACATATATTGTTTCTCACTTTTGATCTTACTTTCATTTTTGTATTTCTTTATGGTTGCTTATTATTATTTTATTATTTTATTTTCAATTTTGTATTATAAATTTTATTTTCTATGAATTATTACTTATTATTATTATTATTATTATTATTAGTGTTATTATTATTATTATTATTACATTTTCGCCCCCGAGGCCCCGATGTGGGTCAGTGACCTGTGCCCGGGTGGGTGATTCCCCGTAAAAAAAAAAAGATCGCAATCTCTTGGCCATCGAAGGGTATGGGAGTTGATGACGTCATAATATCAATAGCCAATCATAGTGCATAGGTGGTATAATCATACCGCAAAGTGGTAAAGCTCACCAGATTGGCGAGTGTGTGACTACTGCTTCATTACCATTAGGTCTCACATTCAGAGGTTCGAAGTTGTGGCCGGGTGTGTTACGCAGAACATTCCCCGACTGAACCATCATGACGGAGGGTGAATACGGTGTCTGATTTGTCCTTAAAGTCAAGTATTGTTTCAAGAGTTCGTGGTAATAATCTACATCTACGTGGTTAGTTTTTTTTTTTGAGGGGGGGGGGCTCTTTCAAAATCCGCTAAAATAATACCTTTGTATTGACCCTGATATAGTTTGATAGTGACTGAAATAATTGTCTACTGACCCCAAAACAGTTTGCTAATGATCCTGAAATAGGTTGTTACTAACTACGATATCGTCCTCATAATTCTGAAGTACTAACCGCACTAGACACCGTAAAGGTCTGTTCGTCACTAAACCAACTGTACAGTATCTGACTGCAGGAGGAAGGAGTCTCCATTTTCATGTACTAGACAAGCGACTGTCTATCTGAGGTATCGAGTGAGCCTCCGTTATGTTCAAACATCAAATACATAACTTGGTAGATGTGTTTCAACTTCCTCTAGTGACGAGTGACTTCTTGGATGTCCTTCATACTGAATTGAATTGAAATGAATTGAAACAGTTTATTTAGCCAGAAAAACACAGATACAGAGTGGATAATAAGAACAATATTAACATGGCTGAGCCAGTTGAGAACCTGAGCTCTCTTTGAGGCACCTGATATGTACTATACATTTATCTCAAGGTAGTATTATGTAACATTTAGTTTCATCTGGAATAGTACAATAGCATGGTGGTGATAAGAATATCTCATAATGTTTCCATGGTTATCACTTCAATATTTTTTTTATACATAAATTACAGGGGAATTGAAAAACATAAGTATAATGGGGGAGCAGTACAACCTGGGTTGTACAGTAATAAGGTTGAACAAGAGGACAGAGCTGTCAGGATTATGACTAGTTGGCAAATATGTTTATTGCAATGGTAATTACTTATCTATTTACATGATAATTTCCGATAAAACGGTTTTGATGGTACAAAAAAAAAACAGGTAATGTTAATATAGTAAGTGTTACAAGAACGTGTGAACGACTTTTCTTAACTAAAACACACTTAAGGATATTTCCCGCTCGTCTACTCATGCGACGCTGCCTGGACTACGACCAACCAAGTCCTAGTCACTCTTGTTCCTGTCTTTGTTGTCGGTTTAATCAGTTTAATGGGAGTAATTTTTCAAGTCCACATCTTCATTTTATTTGAGAGGGAGGAGAGGTTTTCACTTATCATATTTCTTGCACCCGAATCCTTTTCAGGCAACAAATATAAGAATGAAATGTTTCTTCTCTTGTCTTAATATTTTTTTAACGTTCTCAGGCACCATGTTACAGTGTGCAGTAGGTGGAGCTGAAATTACCGCCTACTTGTCTAATATTATTCAATGCTTGGTAATTGTATCAGTTATACGCTCACTCAAGATGTGTTCCAGGGATGAGTTCAGTCCACGACGCAACTGCTGGTGGGTAGACAGAGGCAAATGGCGTAAATAAACTTGCCCATAGTTTCACACACACACAACACAACGCTGCGGTTAAGCCTACTGTATCGTCCATAATATTATCAGGTCTTCGTGTGATCTTTTAAATTTCTATATGACTATGGCTTTAGATTTTGACCCCCCCCCCCGAAAAAAAAAAAATAAATAAATTAATAAAAAAAAAAGTTAATTCTTACAGTATACCCAGCATAGTTTATCCAGGTTTGGTACAGATACGGCTGAGACAGTCTGTACTTTATTGGCGATGGTGCGGAAATACACCGACAGGCAGACAGGAACACAGAATGATATACAGACTTACAGATAGGCACACAGACAGACACACAGACTTACAGAAAGACACACAGACAGGCACCCAGACACACAGATGATTATTACAATATTCTTCTAACAGTGAATCAACTCTACCACGGTGAACCAGGCGACTCACTGGGTAGTTGAGGTGTCACAGGTTGAGTCATTACTGTGAACAAACACCTACATCTTCGTCAAATAAGGTCCAAGTATTCGTAACTTAAGCTTTAGTCGACGGTATCAATCTTTTGAGAGGTCTAAGAATACCTCGATAGTGAAGTGGTTGTCATCAATACCCGAGTGATGTTATTGTTACTACAGGAGGAGTCCAGGCTATATTTCAGCCTTCTAGTTATCTTTACTTAAAGATCAGAAGACGGGCGGCACGGGGAGGTAACTCTTGAGATGGTTATTATCTTCAGTAGTAAATTATAGGTTAAAGCGGGATAAGTTCTGCATTATCCAGAGAACTACCATCAGTAGACGGTAAGGGCGGGGGGGAGTTATATATAAGAGAACGGGTGACAATAATGGAGCCACTTGCTTGATGATGGCGCTTCACAATGTTGTCATAGCCTGCTGTTCCTTCGTTGATTTTCTTTAATGACATCCCTCAGTTCACCTTCTGAGTCAGGAGAAATGATCAGTAGTTTTCCTTGTTTGTTCCCTGTACGTTGAAGTCATCCTGGTGGTCATGAATATCTTCTGCGGGAGTTTGTGCCAACACTGATGAAGTAATTACCCGCGTGACAGGTGGTGTCTGAGGGACCAGCTGTCGGGAATACCAGTATTCATCATGGCACTCGTGTTAGGCACTTACACTCAGCCACACCTCCGGTGACAGAAATTTGTTGAGATACTGAAGAGGGAAGGTAAAGCAGCTCTCTCTCTTCTTGTGTTGTCTCTTGGTGCGTCTTAAGTGTTTGACAAAGTAAAACACACTAAAAGGTGATGTTTGCCCAGCACATACTATACTGGCTACCTGTTGCGTCATAATAGTTCAGTAACCTTGTTGTAGGTATAGGTGGTTATTGTACTATTAGACCATGTGGTGTTAAACAACGTACTGTACTGTACTGTATTACTTGTGTTGAGTCTTTGTAATAACAACTGAGGTGTTTGCTGTGGTCGAGACAACGCCTGTCATAATACCGTTTACTAAGCTGAACATTTGTTATACTTAACTCCTGCCTTAATTATCATGAGAAATTATCCAAATATGTGAGAAATGTGTTAGTGTTGAGGACAATCTCACGTCTCAAGTGTGCCTTGACGTCCTCAACCTGCTAATTGACCTTTACATTTTTAATCTGCTCACCGTCGCCACACAGTTGGGACACTAACACGGTACAGAAGGAGTCTCCCGTCAAGTACTCCGAGAAACACTTGTATTTTTTCCCTCACAAGGACCACTTGTGAATTTTTATGATGTTGTAAGACACTTAAAGTAAGAGCTTAGCGTCACGAGTGAGTTTGGTTATGTAGGCACTGGGGTCGCCAGTTAAGTCGGTGTCTGGGGCTACAGTTACACCGTTTGACAGTCGGTGTCTGGGGCTACAGTTACACCGTTTAACAGTCGGTGTCTGGGGCTACAGTTACACCGTTTAACAGTTGGTGTCTGGGGCTACAGTTACACCGTTTAACAGTTGGTGTCTGGGGCTACAGTTACACCGGTTTAACAGTCGGTGTCTGGGGCTACAGTTACACCGTTTAACAGTCGGTGTCTGGGGCTACAGTTACACCGTTTAACATTCGGTGTCTGGGGCTACAGTTACACCGTTTAACAGTTGGTGTCTGGGGCTACAGTTACACGGTTTAACAGTCGGTGTCTGGGGCTACAGTTACACCGTTTAACAGTTGGTGTCTGGGGCTACAGTTACACTGTTTAACATTCGGTGTCTGGGGCTACAGTTACACCGTTTAACAGTCGGTGTCTGGGGCTACAGTTACACTGTTTAACAGTCGGTGTCTGGGGCTACAGTTACACCTCGTTTAACAGCGTTGTTCGGGACTACAGTTACAACCGTTTAACAGTTGGTGTCTGGGACTACAGTTACACTGTTTAACAGTTGGTGTCTGGGGCAACAGTTACACTGTTTAACAGTCGGTTTCACAGCAATACGTAACTTCCG
>NW_024727106.1:0-19852 GCF_018991925.1 Homarus americanus
CATGAAGGGTGGACGACACACAACCATCCTTCTGTGTCCTGGATGGGGGCACCTGCCCCCCTACATGAAGGGTGGACGACACACAACCATCCTTCTATGTCTAGGATGGCGGCACCTACCCCCCTACATGAAGGGTGGACGACACACAACCATCCTTCTATGTCCTGGATGGCGGCACCTGCCCCCCTACAAGAAGGGTGGAAGACACACAACCATCCTTCTGTGTCCTCGATGGTGGCACCTGCCCCCCTACATGAAGGGTGGACGACACCCAACCATCCTTCTATGTCCTGGATGGCGGCACCTGCCCCCCTACATGAAGGGTGGGCGACACACAACCATCCTTCTGTGTCCTGGATGGTGGCACCTGCCCCCCTACATGAAGGGTGGACGACACACAGCCATCCTTCTATGACCAGGATGGCGGCACCTACCCCCCTACATGAATGGTGGACGACACACAACCATCCTTCTATGTCCTGGATGGCGGCACCTGACCCCCTACATGAAGGGTGGACGACACACAACCATCCTTCTATGTCCTGGATGGCATCACCTACACCCCTACATGAAAGGTGGACGACACACAACCATCCTTCTGTGTCCTGGATGGTGGCAACTGCCCCCCTACATGAAGGGTGGACGACACACAACCATCCTTCTATGTCTATTTCATGAAGGGTGGACGAGACACAACCATCATTCTGTGTCATAGTGGCGCCCCCTACATGAAGGGTGGACGAGACACAACCATCCTTCTACCATGTCCTGGATAGCCCCCCCTCTGCATGAAGGGTGGCCGAGACAGAACCATCCTTCTGTGTCTGGATAGCCCTCCCCCCTCTACATGAAGGGTGGACGAGACACAACCATCCTTCTGTGTCCTGGATGGCCTCCCCCCCTACATGAAGGGTGGACAAGACACAACCATCCTTCTGTGTCCTGGATGGCCCCCCCTCTACATGAAGGGTGGACGAGACACAACCATCCTTCTGTGTCCTGGATGGCGGCACCTGCACCCCTACATGAAGGGTGGACGACACACAACCATCCTTCTATGTCCTGGATGGCGGCACCTGCCCAGGGTCCTACATCTCTCCTGGACAACTTAATCCCTCAGGACCAAATATTAACACAACACTAACCACTTAACTGTTGTTGAGAATTATTTACTACACCTGGATGGGTTCACTTGATGTTTCATCTGGTTTCACTTGACGTTTGTGCTCGTGAGGGAGTGTGACCAATATAGTTGAATATATCCATGTAATATATACACCAAGATATTTATGATACACAATGGTCTAGAATATTACGTCGACAATATACATCTAATACTTATATTCCAATACATTCACTGATGTACAGAACAATCTATTGATAACTAACTTCATTTTTAAGTGTTATTCTTCGTATCGACTAAATGTATTATATGAACTGTATATTATACTGTATAGCATTAATAATACTCTTGGGAAATATAATTACCAGCTCAACATCTCACTTGACAAGATAATAGCTTATTTATAATATGATTTACTTCACGTAATGATAAATACTCAACAATACTGATTGACTTAGAGCAAAAAGTTTGTATTATTGTAAACAATGATTGCCGATGGAATGTTCTCTAAGTGGACCTCCGGGACTGGTGGAGACAGGGAAGAGACCGACCAGAACTACGGTCACTACGTCAGGATAGAGGAGAAGGAATACAGGGAACTTTGGAGGAAAAACCCCGAGAGTATAAGGTCGTGAGTGTGGGTAGAGGCGGGGAGGAATGGGCATGGGAGGAGGGGCAGGGGAGGAGGGCGAGGTAAGGAGGAACAGGAAAAGGAGGGGCGGGGGGAGGAAGAGGAAGGGTGGTGAGGAGGGGTGGGGGGAAAAGGAGCAAGGGGAGAATGGGATGGGAGAGGAGGGAGTAGGAAGGGCAGGGAAGAGTAAGAGGGGCAAGGGGGGAGTAGGAGTCTCATGGATCTTCGTGCACCTCAGTTACCTCCCTCTCATCGCCTCAGTTACCTCCCTCTCATCGCTTCAGTTACCTTCCTCTCATCGCCCCAGTTACCTCCCTCTCATCGCCCCAGTTACCTCCCTCTCATCGTCCCAGTTACCTCCCTCTCATCGCCCCTGTGCCACCTCCCTCCTCATCGTCCCAGTTACCTCCCCTCTCATCGCCTCAGTTACCAGCCCTTCCCCACCCCAGTTACCTCCTCTCATCGTCCCAATACCTCCCTCTCTCTGCCTCAGTTTACCTCTCATCGCCTCAGTTACCTCCTCCTCATCGTCCCAGTTACCTCCCTCTCATCGCTTCAGTTACCTTCCTCTATCGCCCCCAGTTACCTCCCTCTCATCGCCCCAGTTACCTCCCTCTCATCGCCTCAGTTACCTCCCTCTCATCGCCTCAGTACCTCCCTCTCATCGCTTCAGTTACCTTCCTCTCATCCTTACCTTCCTCTCATCGCCCCAGTTACCTCCCTCTCATCGCCCCAGTTACCTCCCTCTCATCGCCTCAGTTACCTCCCTCTCATCGCCTCAGTTACCTCCCTCTCATCGCTTCAGTTACCTTCCTCTCATCGCCCCAGTTACCTTCCTCTCATCGCCCCAGTTACCTTCCTCTCATCGCCCCAGTTACCTCCCTCTTGTAATAGGCCCCTGTCTCATCAACAGAACATATTATATAAATGGGTCAATACAGCTGATATTATATTCAGATTCACCACCCTGTAACTTTCCACTGTCTATGAGTAAGACATGAGTTGGACACGTGAGCGGGCAACTCACCCAAGAGGGCGAGATCCATAGCTCAGCATTTCTGTAAACACGCACAGCGAGGTTCTCACAGTCAGTCGCTCACATCAACTTATATCGTAAGGACGTGACCTAACGTTTATAATACATAAACGCCGTCCCCTTCTCATTCACTCCTAGACAGTGAGACTTACGGTCGATCTACACTCAGGAATTATATATACAACCCTTTTATAATAAAACAAGGAACTACCGTTTGGGTTTCGTTACTTAAAACCCAAATATAAATATATGTGAACGGACTGGTTAATTGGACAAGCAGCCGATTCACTCTCATCGCCCCAGTTACCTCCCTCTCATCGCCCGTTACCTCCCTCTCATCGCCCCAGTTACCTCCCTCTCATCGCCCGAGTTACCTCCCTCTCATCGCCCCAGTTACCTCCCTCTCATCGCCCCAGTTACCTCCCTCTCATCGCCCCAGTTACCTCCCTCTCATCGCCCCAGTTACCTCCCTCTCATCGCCTCAGTTACCTCCCTCTCATCACCGCCTCCTCCACCTTGGGAGAACAGGCTAAGGTAGTAATAATTCTCCACATAATGATTATCAACAAACTGAAGACCAACAAAAACTCAGCTTTAATCAACCGGGTAAACAGACAGTGTATAGAATTAATTGCAGTGTCAAAAATCGTTGGAATAAATATGAAAATCTTCTGTATTCATCACATATTATCATGAACAAGCTGCACTGTAAATTAACAAGATATATTTCTAGTTATAAATTCTTCGAAAAACCAGATAATTGTTTGAAGTCACAATAAAGTTAACACTCATAAAGGAACACCCGAGTGGGGCCGCCATAATAGTTGTTACTGTTTGGGTTGTTCAGGGAGTTGATTGTTTACTCAGGGGGAAGTTATATGTGACTAACTTAACTTTGAACGATCTCTTGTGTGCTTGTAGTTACTGAGTGTCTGTACAGTTGGAGTGGACCTATAAGCTTCCTCATGGATGACGTTTGGACGTAAAACTTGACGAATGAAAAAACGCTGTAAAGAAACACCAGACAGTTAAGAGAAATATATAGAATTATGGACGAGAGATAAAACAAAATGAAACGAAAACGGAAATAGAAATAACGTCAGTGGGTGATACCTGACACCACAGCTCGAGATATTGTTACACAGACAAAAGAATTCAAATAACAGCGAGCAGTTCTTGTTTTAGAAGAGCAGAAACTCTTGTCTGGACAACAGGGAATAAAACAAGTCGCTTTACTCACGCACTCTCCTCTGGATATTCCATTCCCGGAGGTCAAAGTTCACACCCCCCATAAGCGTATATTAAGAGATTCGTGGTTTTAGTCTCACAATTTCTCTTTGTTAATATACATGAAAGTTTATACAAAGATACCTTGCTACGGTCCCCAAACATCAGTACAGATAAAATTGGATTTAATATTTTTTTTAACCTTTTCACAGGAGTCAAAGGTAACGAGACTTACACAATTTTGGGTCATTCGTTCATCAAGGCCTCAGTCAAGTTTGTTGTTGTGGGAGTGAATGAGGGAGAGATGTTGTATCCGCCAACGAATGTTTGCTGCTGCAAATTTACTTCTTAACGTTGTTTACGAAAATTGTCTAATTGGTATCAATAAAATATAAATTAAGAGAGATTCTTCTTATTAATGACTGACACCATAACTTATGACTGATAAATCGTAAACATCAATGACATTCAAATATTCAGTTTATTTTCCTAGATGTAGATGAACAATAATAGTGTATCACAGGTTGTTGTCGCAGTGAGCAAGATGAACAGTTGAGGACAAAATTGTCTGAACACTTGGCAATATCTGGCATCATCCTCTGGGCCATATATATATATATATATATATATATATATATATATATATATATATATATATATATATATATATATATATATATATATATATATATATATATATATATATATATCTTGATAAAATCACACGGGAAAATGGAAACAACGGAGTACCTTAGCTTTCGTCTTTATTCAAGACATCTTCAGAGGCAACTGGATTACATGGACAGAGAGAGGCTTAAATATACAGGGTGACCTAAAAACATGAGGTCAGGTCATAATGATGACATCCACTAATCCCCACACCAACACACACGTAGAGGAGCTTAAGAGAAGGGTGATGACGTGACTAGACAGGTCAGGTCAGAAAAAAGGGACCCACAAAATAACTATCATACATCAAGATCAAAGGTTTTCAAAGCATTTTTAACCTTGGGCCACTGACAAATAAATTTATGTAACATATTATCAGTTTTGAACTGACCATCACTAAGGTTTATTGATTTTAATTCCTTAATCAAACTAGCTTCAACCAGAAGTCTTTCTGTGACACAAGATGATTTGAATACTTCTAAGCTTTTTTCCCAAGCAATGGGGTGATTATTATTCCTAACATGAACGAACAAGGCACTGCTTTCAGATGCAGTTCTGATATTATACTTATGTTGTTTGATTCTGAGCTGCAGTGTTTTTCCTGTCTGACCTACATAATTACAATTACATTTGCTACATGGAATACAATAAACACTTCCATTTACATTCAAACTTGGGCTATTCCTTATTAACATATTGGTAATGGTTGAGTCATACTTGAAAACAACATTAATATTTAGAAGCTTGAGGGACCGAACTAACGGGACAAATTCATCACGATAGGGCAGAGTCAAAATATTCTTAAGTGTAGGAACTTGTCTGGTTTGAGAGGAATGAAAGGATTTTTTAGCCCTTTTAAAGCAACGATCAACAAACACAGAAGGGTACCCAAGTTTCAGTGCAATAGAACGAATGTGTTTAAATTCATCGTCAATAAATTCAGAGTCACAAATACGCAGACATCTTAGGAACATAGCAGAAAAAACTGACATTTTGGTAGACTCAAGGTGATTCGATAAAAAGTGAATGAAACTGTCTACCTGTGTGAGCTTTCTATATACCTTAAAATTATAGTTTTGGCCATTTCTCATGATAAGCATGTCAAGAAATGGAAGGGATTCATTTATTTCTCTTTCAATTTTGAATGTGATACTAGGGACAATATTATTAAGCTTGTCTAAAAATTCCAATGGGTCACTGTTTTTAGGCCAAAGACAAAGAACATCATCTACATATCTATACCAAGGAGGAATAAAGTCCACTATATTGGGTAGTAATCTAGACTCAAAAAACTCCATATAAATACAGGCTAGAGGAGCAGAAAGACAATTACCCATGCTCATGCCAAATATTTGTTTGTAGAACTTCCCATTTGCTCTAAACACATTGTCAGTTACACATAACTCTATCAATTTCAGGAAAGTATCATGTTCAATAGTTAAATCTAGCAGTTGTAATTTATCTTTAAGAAATGAAAGTAAGTCTTTCACAGGTACTCTAGTGAACAGTGAATTTACATCAAAACTTATTAATTCGCAAGGTTCGTTGTGTTTCTTGAGTTTATCAATTAAATCACTGCTATTGCGTATATGCGAATTAGATATTATGTCGGAACCACAAAATAGAAGAACAAAACTCTTAACACAAATAAAAATTTGATAAAATACGTTAAAACTCCAATCCCCTTCACCTAATGATCCTCAAGTACACTCGCACCAAAAAATATCGATGCAGGGTGTGATCGACGACTTCCGAAACGATACGTATACACTGTGATACGTCTGGAAGGTTGGTAAGTGTATCCTCATAACGCCCCCCCCCACTAGGTGTTGCCATACGGCTGACAATCAGTGTGTTTGTTTCTTCATTTCGGATTGTTGCTTTGTGTCGACTGAATGATGAGCGAAGGTTCGGTCTCGGTGAACTTGGGTATAAAACAGAGGCAATATGAAGCAGTAGAGACCTACACATGCCAGACGACATGGAAACCTCGGAGGGAACACGAGGAGCTATTATTGCCCTTCATAACGAAGGGTTCGGCGTCACAGATATTCGCCGGCGGGTTGGTGTCCACAGGAACACCGCTGCACGATGGATTCGGCGATACCTCGAAACTGGTGCTACAGACGACAGGTCTCCGAGTGGCCGTCGACGCTGCACCACCCCTCAGGACGACCAGGTTGAGTGGTTTATTTGGTAGCATAAATTAAAGTGGCAATATTCACAAGTATCACAAATAATTTTGTTAACATGGAGCTCCTCATATTTCATACTGTCTATTTATCACTTCCCGACCTTATTTATAACGGTTTGTTTCACTTGACCAGACCATAGTAGCTGCTCAGCAGGATTACAGGGCTGCCAACATACGGCTGGATCAACTCGCCTTCCCAATACCTATCGTCACTGGTCTCAAATTGTTCACACTACAGTATGCACCGATACTTTTTGTTGCGAGTGTACATACTATCAAATGTCTAGGTAATTTTGTCCACACGTGTACAATGAAAGACAAAAGTCGTGTCGTGAAATTTGGTGAAAACATATGCCGAAGGGCTAAGACTTTTGGTGCGCTCTGCCTTGTGGTAGGGCTCTAGTAATGTTTCACGAGTTATATTTAATCTTCGGACAAACCGCGACACGACTTTTATCTTTGATTGTACATACAAGTGTTGACGCGGAGTTACACAACAATGATAGCCGTCAGAGAGAAATGTGTGAGCATAATATTACCGTTAATAGTGAAACACGTAACGGTGATGAGGAAGGATGGGATGTGAGGGAGTAATGGAGCCGCTGATGACGAGTTATGCGATCGACGCTCGTCAGAACAAGTGAAATTAATGATGGAAATAAAACAATAACGGACACGGTGATAATAATACATGGAATAACCAGCTTAACTCAGTGTACAAGCTTGTGGAGAGAGAAACACAAGAATTGTAGGTAAAGAGAACAACCCTACTCAGGTAAAATCCCCTTCACAGGTAACAATGTAGAGGTAACATGAAGGACAGGTAACACAATGTACAGGTAACATCAGGCACAAGTAACATCACCCACAGGTAACACAATGAACACACACAAAAACTATTTGTCCCTTTTATCGTTGATAAAATATGACACAATGACGAACAATTCTGATCACTATTTGTGAATCAACCAAACCAAAACTGCTGTACATTGGGTTCATTTCCAGACACATCGAACCCAGGTGGGTAGATAGCTTTTTTTTTTGTACGAGCAACACAACCCACAACACCAACAACACTACCCACAACACCAACAACACTACCTACAACACAGGGATAACAACAAAACAAATAACGCCAGAGAACTCCATAAATACAAACTTAAATGTTGAATTGTTTTAATGTATTTCGATTTTCACCTTTTTAAAGTCTTAAATTTTAACAGAAGTCATATTCCATGTACGAGATGTTGTTCTGAATAATTAGTGTCCGGTTATTTGGGTTTAATCGTGTAATATATTCATTCATTTTACTTTTCACAGTTAAATTTCGCTGATAATGAAGGTAAGGACCATCACATGTGGGTCTTTTTTTAAGAGTAAAGATGAACATAATAACACTCGTAATCCTTTTACTTGTATTACTAAGGATAAAATTCATAATAATAATAATTAACGTTTCCTTTCACAAATTCAGTAGCCATACACTGAAAATATACAGACGGCGTAAGAGTTACAGTCCACTCCACTTATAAGCCACACAGACTGCGGCCTCGAAATTACGAACTTAAATTTTGTTTTCTTTGTTTATAAAACCAATCCATGCTAATGAGCTTAGAAGTAGGTGTTGACTTTACGCTTTGACTGACCACTGATTAATTATCTGGTTTGTATATTTCGCAAGGTGAGGGAGGGATGGACCCAGCCAGTCTGTGTGCCTTATGAGTGGTGTGGACTGCACATATATAATATATAACAATATATAATGACAAGGAAGATGGGGTCATTTAACAAGAAATTTCAAGAGAGTTACAGAACAAAAGTGAGACTGACAGTAGTGAATACACAGGTTAACTACGGGTGAGTCGGTAGAACCAGGAAGCTTCAGCCGTACTGTAAAATATAATTAATATACCCGGCTCAGGTACAAGAGATATTTGACAACCCAATTAAGGCAGGTGTAGCATGTCGAGGACCAATTTTTTTTCTCCAGTATGAACCACAATTATCGATATGACTCTCATCCCTGAACGACATCCTATCCCCATTAACATAACGATGTGAGTGGCACCAGATTTCGGTAAAAGGCTTAGAAAATACCCAGAACGTCTTTATATTCCACCTTATCTAAACGCAACCAAAATATTCACCAATAAGGCTTATTCATATGAAGCAGAAGTAGACCGTGGCAGAAAAACGAAGATATTATGAGACTAAAGGCAGTGAGTGATGGAGAGAAGATTTATAAACAGAAAATTGTTCTATGTTTCACTAATGATAATGAAAGCTGGCATTAGTAATGCCCGCTAATTGTGTTGTGTTTGGGTGTAATTCTTGGTTCAAACGAGAGGGGAATATACACTTCCATACACGTCCTAAAGATGAAGAACTAAGATACAGTGGATTAACCTCTTCAAGAGAAAAGACAACATTAATACTGCTAATGCTCAGATATGATCGGTGGGCATTGAACAGCTGCCAGAGGCGGACAGAAGCTGCAGTTCATTGTAAAAGTAGTTTGATAACTATTGATTATGAATTTTATATATTTTTCACAAATTTACCATACATTTAACACTAGAGATTCCGTAAATAATGTCAGAAGTAAATAAATCTCTGTGCCCTGGTAGTGTTGTGTAATGAATTGGAAAATCTATCAGATTCTGGTAATAAGTTTTCAGGGCACTCCCCTTTTTCCTCTCCCCTTTTCCCCACTCCCTCTCCTCCTCTCATTAAGAACATAACAATGGAAGAAACATTCATCGGGTCTAATGGTCCATACAAGGCTGCCCCGTTTACACCCAACCCATATCGCTCACGTGTCATGTGAGGTTATAAGAACTAGTCTGCAATAGGCCAGTTGTCATGTGCAGGCAGCTTCTGTCGAGAATTACTACCACTCTCTATCGTCCATGAATCTATCTAGCCTCCCATTAAAACTTTCCAGGGTTCCAGCACTTACTACAAAGTTGCTAAGCTTGTTCCACTCATCTACCACCCGATTTGTAAACCAGTTTCTTAAACCTAAACTTATCCAACTTAAATTCCATGCTACGAGTCCTATCATGCTCGGATATTATAAGAACTTTCTCTATATCTCCATTTTTTTATTCCTTTCATCCACTTAAATACTTCTATCATATCTCCCCCGCACTCTTCGTCTTTCTAGGGAATGCAAGTTTAGTTTCGTTAATCTATCTTGATAGGGAAGGTTTCTAAGTCCCGGAATCATTTTCGTCATTCTTCGCTGCACCGACTCCAGTGAATTGATATTTCTTCTATAATAAGGTGCATCAGGACTGAACAGCATAATCGAGGTGCGGCCTGATTAGCGGAAGGTATAATTGCAATATGACCTCAGCACTCTTGATTACTTACACTTCTAGATATAAAACATAATACTCTGTTTGCCTTATTTCGAACATTAACGCACTGTTTTCTAGGCCGAAGGTCCGGGCTTCCGAGTACCCCTAAGTCTCTTTCACAAGTCGACTTCTCTAGTTTGATGTTGTTAAGGCTGTATACATTATAAGTATTTGTTCTTCCAATATTAAGTACGCTACACTTGCTGGTGTTGAATTTCATTTGCCATTTTTCTGATCACTCCTGCAGTTTATCTAAATCCTCCTGTAGTGCATTTGCATCCTGCCCTGAATTAATCTGCCGCCCTATTTTAGTGTCATCCGCAAAGTTGCTTATGTCACTGTTGATCCCAGTATCTACAGTGTAAATAACGAACAAGAGTGGGACCAGTACTGACCCCTGGGGAACCCCACTAGTTACTCAGCCCCTCTCAGATTTAAAACCATCTACGCTGACCCTCTGTGTTCTATCGGTGAGCCATGATTTTATCCAATTTTAAACTGTTCCCTCGATACCATAAGCCTTAACTTTTCTCAGAAGCCTCTGATGCGGTACTGTCAAACGCTTTGCTAAAGTCTAAGTAAATAACATGGTAATTTTCGTCATTATCTACTACCTCATAGATTTCCTAAAAAACATCAGCAGATTTGTTAAGACAAGATTTTCCCTTTGTAAATCCATGTTGATAGTTGGAGATGTTCGGGGTACTTGGTTCTAACTACAGGGGCGAACATAAACACCTGTAGAGTTCTGTAGGTTCTTATTAACGGAAATATACAGGAGTGCGCTTACAAGCGCAGGTAGTCCTTACACTCCAATAGGGTCAACTGACCTCTCTCTGACCTCGCAGGCGACATGTGGTAAGTGGTACATTAGCAGCTTCCAGATGTCGCCAGGTACATTTATCTTAGCGTGTGGTGACATGAAACAGGGACATTGCCACACGCTACTGACTAGAGAAGTAATGTGTATATATAGAGTACATACATGGTATACATACAACATACATAATATACATACAAGAGTCGTAGATTAATTTGTTTTTCTCTAAATGCGATCGGATGCTATTTGCTATAATCGATTCAAGAAATTTCCCCATTACTGACGTCAAACTAATCGACCGGTAATTTGACGCTGATGCTCTGTCTCCCTTTTTGAATATGGGTACTACATTTGCCTGTCTCCACAAGTCTAGCACAACTCCCGTGTCTTAAGATTTTGTAAATAAATTTACGAGGGCTCCGCTAATTTGTTCCTTACATTCTTTCAAAACTCGAGGATTTTGTCTGCTTTCATTTATTTTTCTTAAGAACATCCTCTTTTCTGATAGTGATATTCTTTAATTTCTCTTCTTCATTTCCCCTAAATATCACTTCCACCTCTGGCGTTTCCTCGTGAATTTCTTCTGTGAAAACTGATAAGAAGTAGCTGTTTAATGCTTTGCTTATTTTTTCATTATCATCGATCAACTTCCCCTCTCTCTGACTTTAAAGGCCCTATTTTGTCCTTGACCTTTGTCCTATATACCTGGAAAAATCTCTTGGGATTCGCCTTGGATTCTCTTGCAATCCTGATTTCGTAGTCCCTCTTTGCATTCAGTACATTTTCTTAACATTCCTAGATAGATTGTGTGGTTACTAATAAGATAAATTCAGTGACATAAATTCATGCTCTTTTTTTTTATTCACTTAGTGACTCAATGTATTGCAAGAGAGAACTACCTTACCACTTTTGGTGCAACATTTGGAGTGGTGGTAATAATTCACTTTGACATTGACAGTGGAAGAATCAAGTGCAGATATATTGGCTTTGTATGTCCACGATTCCAACAAAAATGAAATGTCTTCCAAAATAAATTAAATTTAAGGTCTTATTATCTTTTCAGTCATCCAGGGAATTTTAGGATTTTAAGTTGACCAATGTTTTCCAGTTAGGTTAAGTTAGGTAGGTTAGGTTAACATTTTGATGTAGAACATTAAAATTTTAAAGGAATTATAATTTTTTTCTGTGAATTTCTCCCCAAAAAACATCAAAGTTTTGGAATCACCATAAAAATCTACATTAGAAAAAAAATTGAGTGTGTTGCATATCAAACCAAACAAATCTGAGTTTCCATTGGAATTTTTTATTTTTTATTTTTTTTTAAGACAAAATTATCCACAATATGTAGGTGTTGAAAACTTGTAAATATTAACCCTCATAAATAAAGATGTTTCAGAATTCGCAAATTTAACTAACACAATATTAATGACTTTATTTTCACTTACAGGTGGAGATACAGCTGACTATTCACCTTTCACCAATACTGAAGAAATAAATCTTGGTATCATGATTGATGAGGAATTTTCCGGTTCCAGGGAAGATTTTGGAATTTGCTACCTAGCCTAACCTCGGAATTGGTTTCCAGACCCGGAACAGAAAAATTTGGAGACTTTCCATAAAATCCCCAAATTACTCATAGACCAGAAAAAATGCAGTTTCTGGAATTTTCAGAAAATATGCCTTGGAGAAATCATAACATATGCCTAGTCATTTTTATTTTTTATTTTACACTCTGCATATATACATGGATATTACGTATTTATATATTTGTGAAATTTGTGGATGATTTTTCCTTTAAAATACTTTACTCTTGATCATCCATATATTATAACATACCCTGCATTTAATAAAGGCTATAATCTGACATAATCATTATCATTGTATTCTTATCCTTATTATTATTAGTTTATATTAAACATTAAAAAATGCAGGAATAATTTGCAATTAACATTGCAGACTGTATTGAGGATATTTTTAAACAATTTATTTATCATCTTGCTCTATGTTTAACATTATTAGTCTCTGATTAGTTGGTAGAATTTCATGACTGTACCTACTGTATATGGGTTCCATGACATTTACTCACAAGATGAACCTAAGCTAACCTAACCTAACATGTCTACATTTCCATTATAGTTGAGTATATGCCTTGTAAGCAAATGTCTGTACACTGACTATATGAACTCTTTAGTGAGGATCCATATACAGTATTTACATGGAATATTTTTCCAAATAAAAAGACCATTTAAACAGCAGATACTTTTCTCCAACTGTTGGTTTAGTCCATGTCATTAACATATTGTATACATTTTTACTCCTGACATTGGGAAAGTGTTCATGTCTTGCTTTCTTTGAAAGGGTATTTATTGCATTACTATAATCAGGTGGAGACAAGTCGGAAACCATATCTCAAGATTTCATATCTTGTAGATACTTGGCCTTTATACTTGTATAATATGAAAGTAAAAAATTTTGGTACAAAGATAATTTCCTGTTTGATAGGAAACTAACAGTTTTGGTCATATTTTTTCAAGATTTTATCCCAATTCATCTGTACAGTGAGTTCATCACTGTCATAGCAACATTATAATACCTAATGCTGTACTTTGTTATATTCTACTGACTTCATCCACAGAACAGGCCATAGTTCTCTTTATTACACTCACCCAACCCCAAGAACGTGACACACGTATTACTTTATTGTTAGATTTAATAAGGATAAACAAAGGAACAGATAATACACTCTATTCCTACATTTTTATGGTTGTCACAGGCTTTATTTACCTATATTCACTGTAAGTGATCGTATTTCATTCCCAGAATATGCTTAGGCTCAAAGAAAATAGGAAAATGAGGTGCACCTTAGCTTGGATTCAAGTTTTTCATGATCGTAAATCGTGTAGCAAGAGTAAACGTTTCGTACCACTGACAACATTTTTGAGGGTGCAAGCATACCAACCCCCAAGTCTTCCGCCAGTTGGCACACCTGACTACACTACGATGACGAAGGAACAACAAACGACGGTCGGGTACCACCTTGGCCCATTTTGAAAAATCACACAATTTTTACCCCATTGTATTACGACCGCCGGGATCCAGAGCATGGTGTACACCACGGCTGATCTTGCAATTGGCCCTTATTTGTACGGTAAAACTGCAGTTTCGGACAATACGCCCTGTAGTTGAGCATTTTGTTTTATCCAGTGTTTTTTTTCGGTGTGATTGAATCTAATTTGACCTTCATTTCCGTCGGAAATTATCCGTTTTAGAGTTATCTCCCCCCCACCCCCTTCCCACCAACAATCTTGGGGGGGACACGGGTATTTGAGCTTTTCGGGGGGGGGGGGGATCCAAAACGAGTGATAACCGATATAAACCACCAAAGTTGGCTCGGATTTTCCGTTTTTGAGAAGTAAATAAAAACCAAAATTTGAGAATCTGCGCCAATTTTGGCACAGATTGGCTCGGATTTCAATTTTTTTATTAAGTAATGAATTCCCAAGGAAACAAAATCCGAGTGAATCCAAGTAACCTAAACGTAATCTAACCGGGGGGCTCCACCCCCGGACCCCCCCGGTCAGTAATTGTAATCAGAAACGCAGTAATTGCACTGCTTCCTCCTTTGCATGTCCTGTAACGTCCGCAGTACCACTGATGTTTATCTTTTCTAAATTTATACGGCAAATGTCTGTCCGGACATTCGACACACTTGGCAGAACACCGTGAGCACGCAAAAAATAACTAAATCGTCTCTCGAGTGGAATTTAACTATTTAATCCCAATAATTATATTCACAGCCGTCACAAGTGACCTCAACAGTAGCCATAGTGAGTCTGAATATTCAAACTCTGAGGTTTGGTGGTCCATGCCGACGTGCCTTGTTCCAATTCAAATGTGATTGGTGGAAAAAAATCAGCTATTCATTATTGGTGAAGGCTGGATCACGTAATGTCAGATCACGAAACGGTCCACCTCACTGCCCCCACACCCATAGACTGGTAAAAGTATGAAAAATCGTTATATTCATTTCCGATTGGTTGAAATGGGGTTAGAAATACTCCAAACAAAGAGATCTAAAGGCTGTGGATGGTTAGAACCACCGGCCGTGTATTGTCCCAAACTACAGTTATACTATTTACACCAGAGTTTCGCATTGACAAACCGTTCCCATTGATCCGGGTGCAAATAGTTAAGCCATAATTTTAACCCCAGATCTCAACACTATTATCGAATATTATAAGAATTTTCCACTGACAAAACTCGGATGCAGATAAAAGCTTCACTATCTCTTCAACAAACCGATAGGTTAGGTTAGGTTCTGTACCAGATATCAAAGTATACGATAATGAAGTAGATAATGTACGAGATGATATTAATTTTCACAATTTCATTGTAAACATTAATGATGAAAACAGAAAGTCGGCGCAAATAACTTCTTTTTTTTCTACTATAATTTGAATAGTTACACTCTTCTTTTTCATTTTTCTTTAACGGATATGGTAACATATGGTGCAGTATTTGGCACCCGAACTTCACTATGACACACCTCGGGTACAGTTAACAGTTTCACTATCTGCACCCGACATCCTTGATGACGAGGTTCCGGTGCAAATAACCATTTCGTTATTTTCACCTGAAAGTGCCAATACCTACGGCCTTTTAATAATACCATAGTATTAATGATGATTAATGAACCAAACTAACCTCACCGAAAATATTTATCTTATATTTTAAAGTGAAAACAAAACTTAGTGACAAAAACCGTTACCCGCATCTACACATGGCAGGCAGCAGAAGCTTGGCCTTGTCCTCCCCACACACGCATTATTTTTTTTCTTTTCACGAGATAAGAAACCTTTTATCGTCTTTGAGAAAATGTCTTAAGTTAGTGCTAAAGGCTCTCCCACGTCGTTAAGTATTACCAATAAAACTCTAAGGATGCCATGATGCAGCCTAAACTAAAGCACACCCTTTACTATCGTTATAATAATCACCATCAAAGATATACACAATCAACCGACTTTAGAATGTTATATTTTTTGTCAAGTTTGAATATTATTTACGTGTTTATAATGTATACAGTACGTCGAACTTACTTTAAGTCACAATAACACATCAACAAACAACAACTGCATCTTACCTGATTCCTCAAGGCAGCGTTCACCCGGTGTCCGGCCAATTTCCTTCATCGTTCCACCACTTAATAAACACTTCACCATTTCTATCTAACTTTTCCCAGGTGTTTTTCTGTGTGTGATCACAGTCATGGAAATTTATATCACGAACCACTGAATTAATTTGCCAATGCCATTAATAAAACCACAGACAGCGGTGAGCATCCATACACCTCCCTAAAGGTGTAGCGACTCGCGCGGTACTGGCTAATGACTACTGAAAAATGCCTTCCCTCGGGTCAAGGGAATAATGTTAAAATACAACCACGAACTAGACTCCTTGACCACCCATTTTTCTGGTGATACAAACCAACCAAAATTAACTTAACTTATCCAAAATACTTTTCTAAAATTTCCTGAAGATCATTACATGACGTTGTGTTATGTTACGCCTACCGTCAAATAATCTGCCTTGAGAAACATTATGATCAGCCTTCTTGGTTGTGATAATATCTTAACATTGCTGATATTGCTACGCTTCGAAAGTTCTTTGATCCTATAGTTCAGTTTGTTGGAAGAGAATGATCATAAATCCGAAAATCATAGACAGACGTCCTTTTTTGTTTAGGTTAGGTTAGGTTAGTGTTAACAAATGACAACCCCGTTGGGGTTTTGTCATGGAACCCTTTTAAACTGCTTATAATTGGGCTACTTTTGAAAAAGGAAATCGCGGCACCATTAAATTATCTTCCATCAGTTTTCATGAATGAATATTAATTTCTTTTTTTCAGGATTGGTAATAAAGGTAAGCACATGACTGCTCATTTTCTCTTCATTTATTGGCTTACAATCATCGAGTAATTTAAAATTTCGAATGAAATAAGATCTATAGTAATTTCCTTTCCCACGCTCTCACTGAGGGGCTTAGCGGTTGGTCAGACAGACAGGTACCAGGCAGAGCCGCAGAAGTTGTTGGACAGGTAACAAGAAGTAATCTTATCATTTATCAATGTTATTAAATCCATAGCGCAAAAATATGAAATACAGTATTATTAAATAAGCATTCATTTACAGCCTATTGAATCATGTTCTTTACTGCATTTGTCAATTGTCTCGTTGAATCGTTTGACACACACACACACTGTCCATAACTATTTAGACTCCATGTGTGTTATATGTGCATATATGATTATTTTTACACATCTCCTACCTGCAGGTAAACCTGGTAGACTAGGGGGAAGCAGAAGATCATAAGGATTCTGTAGAACTCTGGGCGACTGTTGGCGACTACACAGAAGGCATTCGAGAATCTTTCAAAATTTTTTCTTAATATTTTGTACTTGCCCATTAGTAATGCTGACGTCGAACGAGTTTTCAGCCAGGTAAAAGTTATCAAAACTGAACTACGCAACAGCAGGGGTTGATCCAGGAATATCAAAAGGGTAGTCTTTAAAGTTGTGGGGGGGTGAAGCATGTGCACATGATTTAGGAGATAATCTGAGGTTAATGGTAATTATATTTTGCTGTACAAAAAGCCAGAGTACAAAACTGCATTAAAGAAAAAGTATTGGAATTTTCTGATGAAAACGGGAAGGGGGGGGGGGGTCCGGACCCCCAGGACCCCCTCTCGATCCGCCCCTGAACAGAATGGGTCAAGAACTTTTATCGGCAATATTATATACAAGAAGTACCGTAAGTTGCCACTAAGGAGATGAAGACAAAAAATGCAGGTGTCCTAACTGTCATCCCAGTGACAGTGTGGTGGAGGCAGTACAGGACATTTTATTTTATGGTAATTGTTAGGCACTTTTTGCACAATGCATCAGATTTGTTTTTCCCGGGTTTTATAAAACGATTAGGAGGGAATATGTTTCCATTCGTTTTTTGTCATTTAGTTCATAAGTGGCTGACAAAAAAATATTTACTATTTTCAACAAACAAACTGGTATAAAAAGAAGGACTTTGAATTTATTTTAGGTTGTGTCTTCATCCGTTAAACTGGTAAAAAACAATTTAACTTCCTTCAAAAATGTTATAAGAAAAAGTTTTCTTTGTCATATAGGAAGAAAATTCAGTGTTCATTCTTTGATTTACGTCTTTTTTTCTCTTAATAAACCATGTCACTAATCCACAGAATTAAATTTAAATTCCTTATAGTGACGATAATATTATTTATTACTTGTTATAGGAGTGTGAAACAGCAGGCTATAAGAGACATAATATTTGGGCTACATCTAAGGTCTTTGCCGCGCCCCTTGAGGGCTATCCACCGCGGTTTGGAAACAATGTTTTGGCAACCCTGCAGCCTAGGTGGTCGACACAACGTCGTATTACCTGTATATATGAAAAAAATTGTCCAAAACACTGTAGTCGTGGTTGTTCCCATCGTAGGGATTTCAGGGATAATTTTAACCTTTGATCATGAGATGAAGGTTATCTTATGGTTTGTAAAATAAACAACAGGAACTGTACCTGTACTCTAAGTTTTATAATATACACAACAGTAAAAATTTCGTTAGTGTATATAAACACATATAAATGTTCAGAAAACAGGATTCAAGCTTTAGTAACATCGATCTTGGGTTCTGAACCAGACCAAGAACTCAATAGTGATTTTCCACTTGCCGGGGCCAAGTTATTCACACAGTATTATGTTTATCAGTTAACAGCAACTTGTATTATGGTCTGAAAACCAAAATTCTATTTTTTGTAGCGACCTTTGGCTCAGTAGCCCCAAAATCAATAGGGAGTTTTCTCTCCCTTGGATTAATGTACCTAAGCATTATCATGTTTCTCGGACATGGAAACTCTTGTTACAGTTCGGCAGCTAATAATGTTAAGAGAGGCAGCCATTATCAGCCCCTCTGTGTGCACCATAAGAGTTAGTTAATGAACTGATCCTCGTCTACAGTAGCTGCCTGAGGTGTGCCAGGAGTAGCCTTAGTGGTAGTTGATGAAGCAAGTCCTCACACACCCTGTGGCCCTTACCCACCTGTGGCCCTCACACACCCTGTGGTCCTCACACACCCTGCGGCTCTTACACACCCTGTGGCCCTTACACACCCGGTGGCCCTCACACACCCTGTGTTCCTCACACACCCTGTGGTCCTCACACACACTCTGTGGCTCTTACACACCTTGTGGTTCTCACACATACCCTGTGGCCCTTACGCACCCTGTGACCCTCACACACCCTGTGACCCTCACACACCCTGTGGCTCTTACACACCCTGTGGCCCTTATACACACACTCTGTGACCCTCACAAAACCTGTGGCCCTTAAACACCTTGTGGCCCTCACACACCCTGTGGCCCTCACATACCCTGTGGACCTCACACACCCGGTGGCCCTCACACACCCGGATGCCTTCACACACCCTGTGACCCTCACACACTCTGTGGCCCTTAGACACCCTGTGGCCCTCGCACACCCTATAGCCCCACGCGCTCTGTGTGGCACCTCATACACACTAACACTCATACACCCTGTGGCCCTTACACATCCTGTGTGAGGGCCACCAGGTGTTAGAGGGCCACCGGGTATGTGAGAGACCCCGGATGCGTGAGGACCACCGGGTGTGTGTGAGGACCAGAGGGTTATGTGAGGTCCACAGGGTTATGTGAGGCCCATAGGGTTATGTGAGGCCCACAGGGTTATGTGAGGCCCATAGGGTTA
>NW_024727107.1:0-13615 GCF_018991925.1 Homarus americanus
GTGTTGATTATATGTAGAAGTAAGCGTGCTTTATTGGGCTATTGAAATATATATTGATCCTCGTGTTTCGAAGCCGGATTTGGTAAAACGTTGCTCCGATCACCTAAGCGGCACAGGTGGTCCCCATTAGAGGTTCATGGCGCCATAAGGTCGTTGAACAGGCTTTGTGTGAAATATAGTAGAATCTAGGACTGCTTTTAATGTCCTGGTTGCCCAGAGGTAGCGTTCCCCGGTCACAATTATAAGATAGTGGGTTCAAATCCTGGTGGGTGTATGATATATATGGACACAAAGTAGTGCCTTCAGCTGTATATTGTTATATTGCTATTATTAATTATGTATAGTAAAGCATTACAGAACATGTATTAATTCTATGTAATATTCTATTTATTGTGCACCATATTATGTATATAAATTATCACATTTATACTTTATGTATTCAGCTTGTGAATGCTGGCATCTGTATAGGCCAGCGCGTAGTAATACATAGATAGATGTAGAAGTAGTTAATACCGAGTCCTGGTGGTGTGCCCACAGGCTTTTCCTGTGTCCGACTGTAATATCTCCCGTACGAGAATAGAACCTACTTTTAAAGACAACAAAAGTGTTTGTATATACCCTCAGTAATATAGAACATTCTTTGGGTATCTGGCAATACGCTAGATGGCGCAGTGATTATTTCTCAGTGAGATACAGTGGACCAGGCCTTCCCCGGACTGTCTCGTCTTCAGTCTACTTCAGCTCCAGACAGCAAGACTACTACAAGCCTCTGGACTTACAGTGTTGTGAAGTGCTATGCTGTGTACAGTGCTGTGCTGTGAAGTGAAGTGTTTTGTGAAGTGCTGTGCTGTGTATTTTACTCATAATTGTCTGTGCAAGTTGCGGTCAGCTGACTAAGGGAGCGACCCGACAGTACGTGCTCTCCCGTCACTGGTCTGAGGGTGACTGAGGAGCTACGCGACGCTGGCCACTCGCTCCTACGTCTGGCAGCGCGCCAAGTCTCTCCCCTCCCGCCAGGCACACACACACGCATTCACCTTATATTTCTTGTGACTTACTGTAAACTTCTGTAATTCTGTGCATAGATTACGAGGGGCTGACCCGGTCTTTTGCACAGATAGAGTACAGAAGCAGTCGGCATGTCTCACAGGGATCATAACGATACCCTGGACGGTGGGGTTACGAGTTTTAGTGTGGGAGACCTCTCCCCACCCACGATTACGCCCCACGCCCCCCACAGTGACAGTGCCGAATCACCCACAGAATCTCCTCGCTCATCGCGAGCCAGCTCTCCTGCGATGCATGCGTCCACAGATCTCCTTCAACTGATAAAGTGGATGGAAACTTCTCGACGCCGGGACGATATTGCAAGGAGAGAAGAGGAAGAAATTAGGTACAAAGAGTCTGAAAGACGACGCCACAAAGAGGAACAAACACGCAGAGAACTCGAAGACATACGTAGACGTGAGGATGACCTTAGAAGACAGGAGGATCAAGCCAGATTTGAAGCTTTGATTTCTCTGTTAGCCTCCCCACAACGTTCTACCTTACAAGATTCGTCTGCTACTACTGATGTTGATGCGACTAGAGGTACTGGTACCTCATTTTCCAGAGTCGGAACAACACCTCAAAAGGCTGCTGTACAGACGCCTCCCTCTCTGATGTCTGACGCTTCTTATCAGATGTTTCGGGAATGGCGTCGACGTTGGCAAGACTATGCAACAATGGTTGACTTGTCCAGTTTATCACAGCCGAAACAAATGATCCAGCTTCGTATGTGCTTGTCCTTAGAGACACAACGTACTCTCGAGCACACACTTCAAGTGCCTCCTACGACAACTCTGACGGTAGAGGCCGTGCTCGACAAGTTGCAGGAACACGTCAAGGGACAGCGCAACGAAGCACTCAGAAGACAACTCCTCCAATGTAAACAGCTTGATGGAGAATCTTTTGACGCGTTTTTTGTAAGGCTCAAAAGGTGTTCAGAGGAAGTTGATGTTTGTCCCGGACATTCTCAAGTCTGTGAAGAAACACAACTTAAGACAATTATCTTAACGGGTGTCCGAGATGAAGAGCTAGTTCAGCGTCTCATTTCCCTCGACCCCACTTCCTCCCTTCAAGATGTTGTTACGAAATGTCGAGCGTACGAGGCCGCCAGGTGTGCGACTTCAGCTTTACGCTCACAGCCTGACCAGGTGAGGGCAGTGTCTTCCTACAGAAAGGGTAAGAAGCAGCAAGGTAACCCCACTCCTCACCCTCCAGCTACACCTTCAGCAGCAGTTTTGTGTAACAGCTGTGCGAGACAGCATAATGCCTCCCAGTGCCCAGCTGCTCAAAGCGTGTGCAGAAGTTGCGACCGCCAGGGTCACTGGGCTTATACAGTCAAGTGCCCTGCTAGCAAAGTTCAGTGTAGACTTTGTGGTCGTGTGGGCCATTATGACAAATGTTGTCGTAAAAAGACACATAAAGGACACCACCTAGGATCCAAGAAGTCATCCTCAGGTAGTGCTGGCGCGCCCCCTCCTTCTGGCAAGCATCAAGGCGCTGTGTCCAGTCGTTCCTGCCGTCGTGTACGTAGTTCCACAGACACGACGCCCCAGCACATCAATGTCGTCATTTCTTACGGTAACTCGTCATCCAGTCTTCAGATGTTACCTGACACCGGTGCTGACGTCTCAGTAATTGGTCCACAACATTTAGCAAGTTTGGGAATACCCCGGAGCAACCTACAGCCCCCTCCTCAGACAACGAAACTGACAGCTGATGGTTCCAAGATGGCTCCAGCGTTGGGATCTTTCTGGGCTACCCTTACCTTTGGTAAGCAGTCTTGCTCAGCCCGGATTGATGTTCATAATGGTATCCCGACCCCGCTCTTATCATATGGCCATTGTCAAGAGTTGGCCATTATTTCCAAGGAATTCCCTAAACCTATTTCATTGAAGGCCGTCTTCACATCAGAAGAGTCTACAGCACCGGATGCAGACAAGACTCTTGAAGATCTCCGCACCGCAGCCCGGGCCGACCCTTCCTACATCCGGCTCGTCGACTGTGTGTCTCAGGGATTTCCATCGAATCGATACGACCTTCATGAATTGCTACTCCCGTACTGGAAAATACGCGAGGATCTCTATTGTGACGGAGACCTCGTCTTGTATGGTCCACGAGTAGTTATTCCTGCTGCCCTACGCCGCCGTACCTTGGCCCGCCTTCACGACAGCCATCGAGGAGTGGAGGCCACCAAGCGACGGGCGAAGCAGACTGTATTTTGGCCCGGAATCAACGCGGACATTGGAAGTACCGTCCGTGCCTGTGAACCGTGCCAGATTCTGCAACCTAGCCAGCAACAGGAACCTTTAATGTGCGACAATAACCCTTCAAGACCCTTCGAGTCTGTGTCGGCCGATTTCTTTGCAGTTGCAGGGAAGTCCTTCCTCGTCATTGCCGACCGACTGTCTGGATGGCCTGTTGTCGTCCCCTGTGGTAGTGATACAACGACTACTGCTACCATCCGGAGCTTCAGGCATTACTTCAGAGAAGTTGGTGTTCCCCTCCGCCTCAGGACTGATGGAGGACCCCAGTTCACCAGCCACGAGTTCCGGGACTTCATGGACCGTTGGGGAGTCCGTCATGTCTTGACCTCGCCCCACTACCCCCAGGCGAATGGACACGCTGAAGCCGCAGTCAAGACTGTGAAACACCTGATCCTTAAGGTGTCACCCTCAGGAAATATCGACTGCGAGGACTTCGATCGAGGTTTGTTGGAGTTACGCAACACCCCGAACTTCACCGGACGCTCCCCAGCCCAGGTTCTATACGGACATCATCTCAGGTCTTGTGTTCCTGCCCACCCAAAGTCTTTTTCTCAAGAATGGCAGGCCAAGACTGAGGAATGTGACCGCCGTGCAGCAGAACGCGCCGCAGATGTCGCTGCTCGGTATGACTGTCATGCCCGCCCCCTTCCCAGGTTGAGTATCGGCCAGCAGATCAGGATTCAAGATCGGGTATCTCACCGCTGGGACAAGGTTGGGGTTGTTATGGGTATTGGCCGGTCCAGGGACTACCAAGTGCGTCTTCCTAGTGGTAGAGTATGGTGGAGGAACCGTCGTTTCCTCCGACCTGTGGAGCTGCCTAGTGTTGACCCCTCCCCAGTTGAGTCCCCTAATGTTGATGTCTCTCAAGTAAATCCATCCCCACCTTGTGTTTCTGCCCCAGTACTCCGCAGGTCCGAGCGACTCAGAAACAAATGGTCCGCTCAAGCTGAAACTATGAGCGTATAGGGGGGAGGGAGGTGTATGATATATATGGACACAAAGTAGTGCCTTCAGCTGTATATTGTTATATTACTATTATTAATTATGTATAGTAAAGTATTACAGAACATGTATTAATTCTATGTAATATTCTATTTATTGTGCACCATATTATGTATATAAATTATCACATTTATACTTTATGTATTCAGCTTGTGAATGCTGGCATCTGTATAGGCCAGCGCGTAGTAATACATAGATAGATGTAGAAGTAGTTAATACCGAGTCCTGGTGGTGTGCCCACAGGCTTTTCTTGTGTCCGACTGTAATATCTCCCGTACGAGAATAGAACCTACTTTTAAAGACAACAAAAGTGTTTGTATATACCCTCAGTAGTATAGAACATTCTTTGGGTATCTGTATGCATGAGGTGAGTGTTGATTATATGTAGAAGTCCGTGTGCTTTATTGGGCTAATGAAATATATATGGATCACCATTTCGAAGCCATATTTGTTTTCGTTGCTCTGATCACCTAAGCGGCACGGGTGGTCCTCATTAGAGGTTCACGGCGCCATAAGCTCGTTGAACAGGCTTTGTGTGAAATATAGCAGAGTCTTGGAATGCTTTTAGTGTCCTGGTGGCCCAGAGGTAGCATTCCCCGGTCACAATTATAAGATCGTGGGTTCAAATCCTGGTGGGGTAAGGTGTTGATTATATGTAGAAATCCACATGCTTTATTGGGCTAATGAAATATATATGGATCCTCGTGTTTCGAAGCCGGATTTGGTAAAACGTTGCTCTGATCACCTAAGCGGCACAGGTGGTCCCCATTAGAGGTTCATGGAGCCATAAGGTCGTTGAACAGGCTTTGTGTGAAATATAGTAGAGACTTTGACTGCTTTTATTGTCCTAGTGGCCCAGAGGTAGCATTCCCCAGTCCTGATTATAAGATCGTGGGTTCAAATCCTGGTGGGGTGAGGTGTTGATTATATGTAAGGTCTCGTTAAACATGAGGCTAATGAAATATATGGATCACCGTATTTCAGGCGTATTTGATAAACGTTGCTCCTGATCCCCACCTAAAAGCGGCCGCGGGTGGTCCTCATTAGAGGTTCACAGCGCCATAAGCTCGTTAAACAGGCTTTGTGTGAAATATAGCTGGAGTCTAGGACTGCTTATGGTGTCCTGGTGGCCCATAGGTAGCGTTCCTCGGTCACAGTTATAAGATCGTGGGTTCGAATCCTGGTTGGGTGAGGTGTTGATTATATGTAGAAGTCCGCGTGCTTTATTGGGCTAATGAAATATATATGGATCCTAGTGTTTTGAAGCCGCATTAGGTAAAACGTTGCTCTGATCACCTAAGCGGCATGGGTGGTCCCCATTAGAGGTTCACGGCGCCATAAGCTCGTTGAACAGGCTTTGTGTGAAATATAGCAGAGAGTCTAGGACTGCTTTTATTGTTCCTGGTGGCCCAGTAGCGTCCCGGTCTGATTATAAGATCGTGGCTTCAAATCCTGGTGGGGTGAGGCTTTGATTATATGTAGAAGTCTGCGTGCTTTATTGGACTAATGAAATATATATGGATCCTCGGGTTTCGAAGCCGCATATGGTTAATCGTTGCTCGGATCACCTAAGCGGCACGGGTGGTCCCCTATAGTGGTTCACAGTGCCATAAGCTCGTTGAATAGGCTTTGTGTGAAATATAGTAGAGTCTAGCACTGCTTTTATTGTCCTAGTGGCCCAGTGGTAGCATTCCCCGGTCACAATTATAAGATCGTGGGTTCAAATCCTGGTGGGGTGAGGTGTTGATTATATGTAGAAGTCTGCGTGCTTTATTGGGCTAATGAAATATATATGGATCCTCGTGTTTCGAAGCTGTATTTGGTAAAACGTTGCTCTGATCACCTAAGCGGCACGGGTGGTCCTCATTAGAGGTTCAAAGCGCCATAAGCTCGTTGAACAGGCTTTGTGTGAAATATCGCTGAGTCTAGGAATGCTTTTAGTGTCCTGGTGGCCCAGAAGTAGCGATCCCCGGTCACAATTAGAAGATCGTGGGTTCGAATCCTGGTGGGGTGAGGTGTTGATTATATGAAGAAGTTCGAGTGCTTTATTGGGCGAATGAAATATATATGGATCCTCGTGTTTCGAAGCCGGATTTGGTAAAACGTTGCTCTGATCACCTAAGCGGCACAGGTGGTCCTCATTAGAGGTTTACGGCGCCTTAAGCTCGTTGAACAGGCTTCGTGTGAAATATAGCAGAGTCTAGGACTGCTTTTATTGTTCCTCGTGGCCCAGAGGTAGCATCCCCCGGTCACAATTATAAGATCGTGGGTTCAAATCCTGATGGGATGAGGTGTTGATTATATGTAGAACTCCGCGTGCTTTATTGGGCTAATGAAATATATATATGGATCCTTGCGTTTCGAAGCCGTATTTGGTAAAACGTTGCTCTGATCACCTAAGCGGCACGGGTGGTCCCCTATAGTGGTTCACAGTGCCATATGCTCGTTGAACAGGCTTTGTGTGAAATATAGCAGAGTCTAGGACTGCTTTTATTGTCCTAGTGGCCCAGAGGTAGCATTCACCGGTAACAATTATAAGATCGTGGGTTCAAATCCTGGTGGGGTGAGATGTATATTATATGTAGAAATCTGCGTGCTTTATTGGGCTAATAAAATATATATGGATACTCGTGTTTCCAAGCCGGATATGGTAAAACGTTGCTCTGATCACCTAAGGGGCAAGGGTGGTCCCCATTAGAGGTTCATGGCGCCATAAGGTCATTGAACAGGCTTTGTGTGAAATATAGTAGAGTCTAGGACTGCTTTTATTGTCCTGGTGGCCCAGAGGTAGCATACCCCGGTCACAATTATAAGATCGTGGGTTTGAATCCTGGTGGGGTGAGGTGTTGATTATATGTAGAAGTCCGAGTGCTTTATTGGGCTAATGAAATATATTTGGATCCTCGTGTTTCGAAGCCGCATTTGGAAAAACGTTGCTCTGATCACCTAAGCAGCACGGGTGGTCCCCATTAGAGGTTCACGGCGCCAAAAGCTCGTTGAACAGGATATGTGTGGAATATAGCAGAGTGTAGGATTGCTTTTATTGTCCTGGTGGCCCAGAGGTAGCGTTCCCCGGTCACAATTAAAAGATCGTGGGTTCAAATCCTGGTGGGGTGAGGTTTTGATTATATGTAGAAGTCCGCGTGCTTTATTGGGCGATTGAAATATATATGGATCCTCGAGTTTCCAAACCAGATTTGGTAAAACGTTGCTCTGATAACCTAAGCGGCACTGCTGGTCCCAATAAGAGGTTCACGGCGCCATATCCTCATTCAACAGGCTTTGTGTGAAATATAACAATCTAGGACTGCTTTTAGTTTCCTGGTGGTTCAGAGGCACCGTTCCCCGGTCACAGTTATAAGATCATGGGTTCAAATCCTTGTGGGGTGAGGTGTTGATTATATGTAGAAGTCCGCGTGCTTTATTGGGATAATGAAATATATATGGATCCTCGTGTTTCGAAGCCGCATTTGGTAAAATATTGCTCTCATCACCTAAGCAGCACGGGTGGTCCCCATTAGAGGTTCACGGCGCCATAATCTCGTTGAACAGGCTTTGTGTGAAATATAGCAGAGTCTAGGACTGCTTTTATTATCCTGGTGGCCCAGAGGTAGCATTCCCCGGTCACAATCATAAGATCGTGGGTTCAAATCCTGGTGGGGTGAGGTGTTGATTATATGAAGAAGTCCGCGTGCTTTATTGGGCTAATGAAATATATATGGATCCTCGTGTTGCGAAGCCGCATTTGGTAAAACGTTGCTCTGATCACCTAAGCGGCACGGGTGGTCCCCATTAGAGGTTCACGGCGCCATAAGCTCGTTCAACAGGCTTTATGTGAAATATAGAAGAGTCTAGGACTGCTTTTATTGTCCTGGTGGCCCAGAGGTAGCATTCCCCGGTCACAATTATAAGATCGTGGGTTCAAATCCTGGTGGGATGAGGTGTTGATTATATGTACAGGTCCGCGTGCTTTATTGGGCTAATGAAATATATATGGATCCTCGTGTTTCGAAGCCGCATTTGGTAAAACGTTGCTCTGATCACATAAGCGGCACGGGTGGTCCTCATTAAAGGTTCACGGCGCCATAAGCTCGTTGAACAGGCTTTGTGTGAAATATAGCAGAGTCTAGGAATGCTTTTAGTGTCCTGGTGGCGCAGAGGTAGCGATCCACGGTCACAATTAGAAGATCGTGGGTTCGAATCCTGGTGGGGTGAGGTGTTGATTATATAAAGAAGTCCGCGTGCTTTATTGAGCTAATGAAATATATATGGATCCTCGTGTTTCGAAGCCGCATTTGGTAAAACGTTGCTCTGATCACCTAAGCGGCACGGGTGGTCCCCATGATAGGTTTACGGCGCCATAAGCTCGTTGAACAGGCTTTGTGTGAAATATAGCAGAGTCTAGGAATGCTTTTAGTGTCCTGGTGGCCCAGAGGTAGCGATCCCCGGTCACAATTAGAAGATCGTGGGTTCGAATCCTGGTGGGGTGAGGTGCTGATTATATGAAGAAGTCCGCGTGCTTTATTGGGAATGAAATATATATGGATCCTCGTGTTTCCAGGCAGGATTTGGTAAAACATTGCTCTGATCACCTAAGCGACACGGGTGGTTCCCTATAGTGGTTCACAGCTCCATAATCTCGTTGAACAGACTTTGTGTGAAATATAGCAGAGTATAGGAGTGCTTTTATTGTCCTGGTAGCCCAGAGTTAGCGTTCCCCGGTCACAATTATAAGATCGTGGGTTCAAATCCTGGTGGGGTGAGGTGTTGATTATATGTAGAAGTCTGCGTGCTTTATTGGGCTAATGAAATATATATGGATCCTCGTGTTTCGAAGCCGTATTTGGTAAAACGTTGCTCTGATCACCTAAGCGGCACGGGTGGTCCTCATTAGAGGTTCAAAGCGCCATAAGCTCGTTGAACAGGCTTTGTGTGAAATATAGCTGAGTCTAGGAATGCTTTTAGTGTCCTGGTGGCCCAGAAGTAGCGATCCCCGGTCACAATTAGAAGATCGTGGGTTCGAATCCTGGTGGGGTGAGGTGTTGATTATATGAAGAAGTTCGAGTGCTTTATTGGGCTAATGAAATAAATATGGATCCTCGTGTTTCGAAGCCGCATTTGGTAAAACGTTGCTCTGATCACCTAAGCGGCACGGGTGGTCCCCTAAAGTGGTTCACAGCGCCATAAGCTCGTTGAACAGTCTTTGTGTGAAATATAGCAGAGTCTAGGACTGCTTTTATTGTCCTAGTGGCCCAGAGGTAGCATTCCCCGGTCACAATTATAAGATCGTGGTTTCAAATCCTGGTGGAGTGAGGTTTTGATTATATGTAAAAGTCTGCGTGCTTTATTGGGCTAATGAAATAAATATGGATCCTCGTGTTTCGAAGCCGGATTTGGTAAAACGTTGCTCTGATCACCTAAGCGGCACGGGTGGTCCCCTATAGTGGTTCACAGCGCCATATGCTCGTTGAACAGGCTTTGTGTGAAATATAGCAGAGTCTAGGACTGCTTTTATTGTCCTAGTGGCCTAGAGGTAGCATTCACCGGTAACAATTATAAGATCGTGGGTTCAAATCCTGGTGGGGTGAGATGTTGATTATATGTAGAAGTCTGCGTGCTTTATTGGGCTAATGAAATATATATGGATACTCGTGTTTCCAAGCCGGATATGGTAAAACGTTGCTCTGATCACCTAAGGGGCAAGGGTGGTCCCCTTTAGAGGTTCATGGCGCCATAAGGTCATTGAACAGGCTTTGTGTGAAATATAGTAGAGTCTAGGACTGCTTTTATTGTCCTGGTGGCCCAGAGGTAGCATACCCCGGTCACAATTATAAGATCGTGGGTTTGAATCCTGGTGGGGTGAGGTGTTGATTTTATGTAGAAGTCCGAGTGCTTTATTGGGCTAATGAAATATATTTGGATCCTCGTGTTTCGAAGCCGCATTTGGAAAAACGTTGCTCTGATCACCTAAGCAGCACGGGAGGTCCCCATTAGAGGTTCACGGCGCCATAAGCTCGTTGAACATGATTTGTATGAAATATAGCAGAGTGTAGGACTGCTTTTATTGTCCTGGTGGCCCAGAGGTAGCGTTCCCCGGTCACAATTATAAGATCGTGGGTTTGAATCCTGGTGGGGTGAGGTGTTGATTATATGTAGAAGTCCGAGTGCTTTATTGGGCTAATGAAATATATTTGGATCCTCGTGTTTCCAAGCCGCATTTGGTAAAACATTGCTCTCATCACCTAAGCAGCACGGGTGGTCCCCATTAGAGGTTCACGGCGCCATAATCTCGTTGAACAGGCTTTGTGTGAAATATAGCAGAGTTTAGGACTGCTTTTATTGTCCTGGTGGCCCAGAGGTAGCGTTCCGCCTGTCACAATTAGAAGATCGTGAGTTCAAATCCTGGTGGGGTGAGGTGTTGATTATGTGTAAAAGTCCGTGTGCTTTATTGGGCTAATGAAATATATATGGATCCTCATGTTTCGAAGCCGCATTTGGTAAAACGTTGCTCTGATCACCTAAGCGGCACGGGTGGTCTCCATTAGAGGTTCACGGCGCCATAAGCTCGTTTAACAGGCTTTGTGTGAAATATAGCAGAGTCTAGGACTGCTTTTATTATCCTGGTGGCCCAGAGGTAGCATTCCCCGGTCACAATCATAAGATCGTGGGTTCAAATCCCGGTGGGGTGAGGTGTTGATTAAATGAAGAAGTCCGCGTGCTTTATTGGGCTAATGAAATATATATGGATCCTCGTGTTTCGAAGCCGCATTTGGTAAAACGTTGCTCTGATCACCTAAGCGGCACGGGCGGTCCCCTATAGTGGTTCACAGCGCCATAAGCTCGTTGAAGAGGCTTTGTGTGAAATATAGTAGAGACTTGGACTGCTTTTATTGTCCTGGTGGCCCAGAGGTAGCATACCCCGGTCACAATTATAAGATCGTGGGTTTGAATCCTGGTGGGTTGAGGTGTTGATTATATGTAGAAGTCCGCGTGCTTTATTGGGCTAATGAAATATATATGGATCCTCGTGTTGCGAAGCCGGATTTGGTAAAACGTTGCTCTGATCACCTAAGCGGCACGGGTGGTCCCCATTAGAGTTTCACGGCGCCATAAGCTCGTTCAACAGGCTTTGTGTGAAATATAGAAGAGTCTAGGACTGCTTTTATTGTCCTGGTGGCCCAGAGGTAGCATTCCCCGGTCACAATTATAAGATCGTGGGTTCAAATCCTGGTGGGATGAGGTGTTGATTATATGTACAAGTCCGCGTGCTTTATTGGCCTAATGAAATATATATGGATCCTCGTGTTTCGAAGCCGCATTTGGTAAAACGTTGCTCTGATTACCTAAGCGGCATGGGTGGTCCTCATTAAAGGTTCACGGCGCCATAAGCTCGTTGAACAGGCTTTGTGTGAAATATAGCAGAGTCTAGGAATGCTTTTAGTGTCCTGGTGGCGCAGAGGTAGCGATCCCCGGTCACAATTAGAAGATCGTGGGTTCGAATCCTGGTGGGGTGAGGTGTTGATTATATAAAGAAGTCTGCGTGCTTTATTGGGCTAATGAAATATATATGGATCCTCGTGTTTCGAAGCCGCATTTGGTAAAACGTTGCGCTGATCACCTAAGCGGCACGGGTGGTCCTCATTAGTGGTTTACGGTGCCTTAAGCTCGTTGAACAGGCTTTGTGTGAAATATAGCAGAGACTAGGACTGCTTTTTAATGTTCCTGGTGGCCCAGAGGTAGCGTCCCCCGGTCACAATTATAAGATCGTGGGTTCAAATCCTGGTGGGGTGAGGTGTTGATTATATGTAGAAGTCCGTGTGCTTTATTGGGCTAATGAAATATATATGGATCCTCGTGTTTCGAAGCCGCATTTGGTATTTCGTTGCTCTGATCACCTAAGCGGCACGGGTGGTCCTCATTAGAGGTTCACGGCGCCATAAGCTCGTTGAACAGGCTTTGTGTGAAATATAGCAGAGTCTAGGAATGCTTTTAGTGTCCTGGTGGCCCAGAGGTAGCATTCCCCGGTCACAATTATAAGATCGTGGGTTCAAATCCTGGTGGGGTAAGGTGTTGATTATATGTAGAAATCCACATGCTTTATTGGGCTAATGAAATATGTGATCCTCGTGTTTCAGAAGAAGCCGGATTTGGTAAAACGTTGCTCTGATCACCCTAAGCGGCACAGGTGGTCCCCATTAGAGGTTCATGGAGCCATAGGAGTGCGTTGAACAGGCTTTTTATGAAATATAAGTGAGAACTTTGGCCTTTTGTGTCCTGTGGCAGAGGTAGCATTCCCCGGTCACAATTATAAGATCGTGGGTTCAAATCCTGGTGGGGTGAGGTGTTGAATATATGAAGAAGTCCGCGTGCTTTATTGGGCTAATGAAATATATATGGATCGTCGTGTTTCGAAGCCGCATTTGGTAAAACGTTGCTCTGATCACCTAAGCGGCACGGGTGGTCCTCATTAGAGGTTCACGGCGCCATAAGCTCGTTGAACAGGCTTTGTGTGAAATATAGCAGAGTCTAGGAATGCTTTTAGTGCCCTGGTGGCACAGAGGTAGCGATCCCCGGTCACAATTAGAAGATCGTGGGTTCGAATCCTGGTGGGGTGAGGTGTTGATTATATGAAGATATCCGCGTGCTATATTGGGCTAATGAAATATATATGGATCCTCTTGTTTCGAAGCCGCATTTGGTAAAACGTTGCTCTGATCACCTAAGCGGCACGGGTGGTCCTCATTAGAGGTATACGGTGCCTTAAGCTCGTTGAACAGGCTTTGTGTGAAATATAGCAGAGTCTAGGACTGCTTTTATTGTTCCTGGTGGCCCAGAGGTAGCGTCCCCCGGTCACAATTATGAGATCGTGGTTTCAAATCCTGGTGGGGTGAGTTGTTGATTATATGTAGAAGTGTGCATGCTTTATTGGGCTAATGAAATATATATGGATCCTCGTGTTTCGAAGCCGCATTTGGTAAAACGTTGCTCTGATCACCTAAGCGGCACGGGTGGTCCCCTATAGTGGTTCACAGCGCCATAAGCTCGTTGAACAGTCTTTGTGTGAAATATAGCAGAGTCTAGGACTGCTTTTATTGTCCTAGTGGCCAAGAGGTAGCATTCCCCGGTCACAATTATAAGATCGTGGTTTCAAATCCTGGTGGGGTGAGGTTTTGATTATATGTAAAAGTCTGCGTGCTTTATTGGGCTAATGAAATAAATATGGATCCTCGTGTTTCGAAGCCGGATTTGGTAAAACATTGCTCTGATCACCTAAGCGGCACAGGTGGTCCTCATTAGAGGTT
>NW_024727108.1:0-32106 GCF_018991925.1 Homarus americanus
AAAAAATCCGAGTCCAATTTTCTGAGATGAATCATTCGAGGAAAGATTCATCGTGATTTTCGCACTCTCCAGTGATATGTGAACATTCTATAAGAAATTCACACCTCTCCCATAACCTTGCTAAGAAAAATGATTTCTCCCAATAAAAAATCCGAGTCCAATTTTCTGAGATGAATCCTTCGAGGAAAGATTCGTCGGGATTTTCGCACTCTCCAGCGATATGTGAACATTCTATAATTAATTGACACCTCTCCCATAACCTTGCTAAGAAAAAATGATTTCTCCCCAAAAAAATCCGAGTCCAATTTTCTGAGATGAATCCTTCGAGGAAAGATTCATCATGATTTTCGCACTCTCCAGTGACATGTGAACATTCTATAAGAAAGTCACACCTCTCCCGTAACCTTGCTAAGAAAAAATGATTTCTCCCCAAAAAAATCCGAGTCCAATTTTCTGAGATGAATCCTTCGAGGAAAGATTCATTTTGATTTTCGCACTCTCCAGTGATATGTGAACATTCTATAAGAAATTCACACCTCTCCCATAACCTTGCTAAGAAAAAATGATTTCTCCCAAAAAAAATCCGAGTCCAATTTTCTGAGATGAATCATTCGAGGAAAGATTCATCGTGATTTTCGCACTCTTCAGAGATATGTGAACATTCTATAAGAAATTCACACCTCTACCATAAACTTGCTAAGAAAAAATGATTTCTCCCCCAAAAAATCCGAGTCCAATTTTCTGAGATGAATCCTTCGAGGAAAGATTCATCGGGATTTTCGTACTCTCCAGTGATATGTGAACATTCTATAAGAAATTCACACCTCTCCCATAACCTTGCTAAGAAAAAATGATTTCTCCCAAAAAAATCCGAGTCCAATTTTCTGAGATGAATCATTCGAGGAAAGATTCATCGTGATTTTCGCACTCTCCAGTGATATGTGAACATTCTATAAGAAATTCACACCTCTCCCATATGCTTGCTAAGAAAAAAATCCGAGTCCAATTTTCTGAGATGAATCCTTCGAGGAAAGATTCATCATGATTTTCGCACTCTCCAGTGATATGTGAACATTCTATAAGAAATTCACACCTCTCCCATATCCTTGCTAAGAAAAATATCTGAGTCCAATTTTCTGAGATGAATCCTTCGAGGAAAGATTCATCGTGATTTTCGCACTCTCCAGTGATATGTGAACATTCTTTAAGAAATTCACACCTCTCCCATAACCTTGCTAAGAAAAAATGATTTCTCCCAAAAAAAATCCGAGTCCAATTTTCTGAGATGAATCATTCGAGGAAAGATTCATCGTGATTTTCGCACTCTCCAGTGATATGTGAACATTCTATAAGAAATTCACAACTCTCCCATATCCTTGCTAAGAAAAAAATCCGAGTCCAATTTTCTGAGATGAATCCTTCGAGGAAAGATTCATCGTGATTTTCACACACTCCAGTGATATGTGAACATTCAATAAGAAATTCACACCTCTCCCATAACCTTGCTAAGAAAAAATGATTTCTCCCCAAAAAAATCCGAGTCCAATTTTTATGAGATGAATCCTTCGAGGAAAGATTCATCGTGATTTTCGCTCTCTCCAGTGATATGTGAACATTCTATAAGAAATTCACACCTCTCCCATAACCTTGCTAAGTAAAAAATGATTTCTCCCAAAAAAATCCTAGTCCAATTTTCTGAAATGAATCCTTCGAGGAAAGATTCATCGTGATTTCGCCCACTCTCCAGTGATATGTGAACATTCTATGAAATTCACCTCTCCCCTTAACCTTTAAGAAAAAATGATTTCTCCAAAAATCTGGTCAATTTTCTGAGATGAATCCTTCGAGGAAAGATTCATCGTGATTTACTGCTACTCTCGGTGATATGTGAACATTCTATAAAAATTCACACCTCTCCGTAACCTTGCTCAAATAATTCTTCCAAAAAATCCAGGTCCAATTTTTCTGAGATGAATCATTCGAGATTCATCGTGATTTTCTTTCCTCAGTGATATGTGAACATTCTATAAGAAATTCACCTCCCATAACCTTAACTAAATGAATTTCTCCCAAAAATCGGTCAATTTTCTGAGATGAATCCTTCGAGGAAAGATTCATTTTGATTTTCGCACTCTCCAGTGATATGTGAACATTCTATAAGAAATTCACACCTCTCCCATAACCTTGCTAAGAAAAAATGATTTCTCCCAAAAAAAATCCGAGTCCAATTTTCTGAGATGAATCATTCGAGGAAAGATTCATCGTGATTTTCGCACTCTTCAGAGATATGTGAACATTCTATAAGAAATTCACACCTCTACCACAACCTTGCTAAGAAAAAATGATTTCTCCCCCAAAAAATCCGAGTCCAATTTCCAAAATTGAATCAACCGAGATTCATCGTAATTTTCACTTTTCAGTGATATGTTAACATTCTATAAGAAATTCACACCTCTCCCATAACCTTGCTAAGAAGAAATGATTTCTCCCCAAAAAAATCCGAGTCCAATATTCTGAGATGAATCATTCGAGGAAAGATTCATCGTGATTATCGCACTCTCCAGCGATATGTGACCATTCGATAAGAAATTCACACCTCTCCCATAACCTTGCTAAGAAAAAATGATTACTTCCAAAAAAAATCCGAGTCCAATTTTCTGAGATGAATCCTTGAAAGATTCATCGTGATTTCGCACTTTGATGATGTTAACATTCTATAAGAAAATTCACACCTCTCCCATAACCTTGCTAAGAAAAAATGATTTCTCCCCAAAAAAATCCGAGTCCAATTTTCTGAGATGAATCCTTCGAGGAAAGATTCATCGAAATTTTCGCACTCTCCAGTGATATGTGAACATTCTATAAGAAATTCACACCTCTCCCATAACCTTGCTAAGAAAAATGATTTCTCCCCAAAAAAATCCGAGTCCAATTTTCTGAGATGAATCATTCGAGGAAAGATTCATCGTAATTTTCGCACTCTCCAGTGATATGTGAACATTCTATAAGAAATTCACACCTCTCCCATAACCTTGCTAAGAAAAATGATTTCTCCCAAAAAAAATCCGAGTCCAATTTTCTGAGATGAATCCTTCGAGGAAAGATTCATCGTGATTTTCGCACTCTCCAGCAATATGTGAACATTCTATAATTAATTGACACCTCTCCCATAACCTTGCTAAGAAAAAATGTTTTCTCCCCAAAAAAATCCGAGTCCAATTTTCTGAGATGAATCCTTCGAGGAAAGATTCATCGTGATTTTCGCACTCTCCAGTGACATGTGAACATTCTATAAGAAATTCACACCTCTCCCGTAACCTTGCTAAGAAAAAATGATTTCTCCCAAAAAAAATCCGAGTCCAATTTTCTGAGATGAATCCTTCGAGGAAAGATTCATCATGATTTTCGCACTTTTCAGTGATATGTTAACATTCTATAAGAAATTCACACTTCTCCCATAAACTTGCTAAGAGAAAATGATTTCTCCCCAAAAAAATCCGAGTCCAATTTTCTGAGATGCATCATTCGAGGAAAGATTCATCGCGATTTTCGCACTCTCCAGAGATATGTGAACATTCTATATGAAATTCACACCTCTCCCGTAACCTTGCTCAGAAAAAATGATTTCTTCCAAAAAAAATCCGAGTCCAATATTCTGAGATGAATCCTTCGAGGAAAGATTCCTCGGGATTTTCGCACTCTCCAGTGATATGTGAACATTCTAAAAGAAATTTACACCTCTCCCATAACCTTGCTAAGAAAAATGATTTCTCCCCAAAAAAATCCGAGTCCAATTTTCTGAGATGAATCATTCGAGGAAAGATTCATCGTAATTTTCGCACTCTCCAGTGATGCTTCTTGAACACATTCTATAAGAATTCCACACCTCCACGCCACTCCCTTGCTAGAAAAAATGATTTCTCCAAAAAATCCGGGCCAATTTTCTGGGTGAATCATTCTAAAGAAAGATTCATCGTGATTTTCGCACTCTCCAGTGATATGTAACATTCTATAAGAAATTCACACCTCTCCATATACTTGCTAAGAAAAAAAAAATCCTAGTCCAATTTTCTGAAATGAATCCTTCGAGGAAAGATTCATCATGATTTTCGCACTCTCCAGTGTTATGTGAACATTCTATAAGAAATTCACACCTCTCCAATAACCTTGCTAAGAAAAAATGATTTCTCCCCAAAAAAACCCTAGTCCAATTTTCTGAGATGAATCCTTCGAGGAAAGATTCATCGTGATTTTCGCACTCTCCAGTGATATGTGAACATTCTATAAGAAATTCACACCTCTCCCATAACCTTGCTAAAAAAAAATGATTTCTCCCAAAAAAATCCGAGTCCAATTTTCTGAGATGAATCAATCGAGGAAAGATTCATCGTGATTTTCGCACTCTCCAGTGATATGTGAACATTCTATAAGAAATTCACACCTCTCCCATATGCTTGCTAAGAAAAAAATCCGAGTCCAATTTTCTGAGATGAATCCTTCGAGGAAAGATTCATCATGATTTTCGCACTCTCCAGTGATATGTGAACATTCTATAAGAAATTCACACCTGTCCCATATCCTTGCTAAGAAAAAATGATATCTCCCCAAAAAAATCCGAGTCCAATTTTCTGAGATGAATCCTTCGAGGAAAGATTCATCGTGATTTTCGCACTCTCCAGTGATATGTGAACATTCTTTAAAAAATTCACACCTCTCCCATAACCTTGCTAAGAAAAAATTATTTCTCCCAAAAAAAATCCGAGTCCAATTTTCTGAGATGAATCATTCGAGGAAAGATTCATCGTGATTTTCGCACTCTCCAGTGTTATGTGAACATTCTATAAAAAATTCACACCTCTCCCATAATCCTGCTAAGAAAAAATGATTTCTCCCAAAAAAATCCCTAGTCCAATTTTCTGAGATGAATCCTTCGAGGAAAGATTCATCGTGATTTTCGTACTCTCCAGTGATATGTGAACATTCAATAAGAAATTCACACCTCTCCCATAACCTTGCTAAGAAAAAATAATTTCTCCAAAAAATATCAGAGTCCAATTTTCTGAGATGAATCATTCGAGGAAAGATTCATCGTGATTTTCGCACACTCCAGTGATATGTGAACATTCTAGAAATTCACACCTCTCCCATAACCTATCTAAGAAAAAATGATTTCTCCCCAAAAAAATCCGAGTCCAATTTTCTGAGATGAATCATACGAGGAAAGATTCATCGTGATTTTCGCACTCTCCAGTGATATGTGAACATTCTATAAGAAATTCACACCTCTCCCGTAACCTTGCTAAGAAAAAATGATTTCTCCCCAAAAAAATCCTAGTCCAATTTTCTGAGATGAATCCTTCGAGGAAAGATTCATCGTGATTTTCGCACTCTCCAGTGATATGTGAACATTCTATAAGAAATTCACACCTCTCCCGTAACCTTGCTCAGCAAAAATGATTTCTTCCAAAAAAAATCCGAGTCCAATTTTCTGAGATGAATCATTCGAGGAAAGATTCATCGTGATTTTCGCACTCTCCAGTGATATGTGAACATTCTATAAGAAATTCACACCTCTCCCATATCCTTGCTAAGAAAAATGATTTCTCCCAATAAAAAATCCGAGTCCAATTTTCTGAGATGAATCCTTCGAGGAAAGATTCGTCGGGATTTTCGCACTCTCCAGCGATATGTGAACATTCTATAATTAATTGACACCTCTCCCATAACCTTGCTAAGAAAAAATGATTTCTCCCCAAAAAAATCCGAGTCCAATTTTCTGAGCTGAATCCTTCGAGGAAAGATTCATCATGATTTTCGCACTCTCCAGTGACATGTGAACATTCTATAAGAAAGTCACACCTCTCCCGTAACCTTGCTAAGAAAAAATGATTTCTCCCCAAAAAAATCCGAGTCCAATTTTCTGAGATGAATCCTTCGAGGAAAGATTCATTTTGATTTTCGCACTCTCCAGTGATATGTGAACATTCTATAAAAGATTACACCTCTCCCTTAACCTTGCTAGAAAAAAATAGTTTCTCCCAAAAAATCAGAGTCAATTTTGCAGAGATGAATCATTCGAGGAAAGATTCATCGTGATTTTCACTCTTCAGAGATGTAGGCTTCTGCTGAAAATTCACACCTCTGCCATAAACTTGCCAAGAAAAATGATTTCTCCCCAAAATCCGGGTCAATTTTACTGCAGAGATGGTCGCCCAGGGAAAGATTCATCGTGATTTTCGCACTCTCCAGTGATATGTGAACATTCTAAAAGAAATTTACACCTCTCCCATAACCTTGCTAAGAAAAAATGATTTATCCCAAAAAAAATCCGAGTCCAATATTCAAAGATGAATCCTTCGAGGAAAGATTCATCGTGATTTTCGCACTTTTCAGTGATATGTTTACATTCTATAAGAAATTCACACCTCTCCCATAACCTTGCTAAGAAGAATTTCTTACCCAAAAATCCAGGTCAATATTCCTGAGATGAATCATTCGAGAAAGATTCATCGTGATTTCTCGCACTCTCCAGTGACGTGGGTATTCTATAAAAGTGCACCTCTCCCATCTAACCTTGCTAAGAAAAATGATTTCTTCTCCCCAAAAAAATCCGAGTCCAATTTTCTGAGATGAATCCTTCGAGGAAAGATTCATCGTGATTTTCGCACTTTTCAGTGATGTTAACATTCTATAAGAAATTCACACCACTCCCATAACCTTGCTAAGAAAAAATGATTTCTCCCCAAAAAAATCCGAGTCCAATTTTCTGAGATGAATCATTCGAGGAAAGATTCATCGTAATTTTCGCACTCTCCAGTGATATGTGAACATTCTATAAGAAATTCACACCTCTCCCATAAACTTGCTAAGAAAAATGATTTCTCCCCAAAAAAATCCGAGTCCAATTTTCTGAGATGAATCCTTCGAGGAAAGATTCATCGTGATTTTCGCACTCTCCAGTGATATGTGAACATTCTATAAGAAATTCACACCTCTCCCATAACCGTGATAAGAAAAATGATTTCTCCCAAAAAAAATCCGAGTCCAATTTTCTGAGATGAATCCTTCGAGGAAAGATTCATCGTGATTTTCGCACTTTTCAGTGATATGTTAACATTCTATAAGAAATTCACACTTCTCCCATAAACTTGCTAAGAAAAAATGATTTCTCCCCAAAAAAATCCGAGTCCAATTTTCTGAGATGCATCATTCGAGGAAAGATTCATCGCGATTTTCGCACTCTCCAGTGATATGTGAACATTCTTTAAGAAAATCACACCTCTCCCATAACCTTGCTTAAAAAAAATTTATTTCTCCCAAAAAAAATCCGAGTCCAATTTTCTGAGATGAATCATTCGAGGAAAGATTCATCGTGATTTTCGCTCTCTCCAGTGTTATGTGAACATTCTATAAGAAATTCACACCTCTCCCATATCCTTGCTAAGAAAAAATGATTTCTCCCCAAAAAAACCCTAGTCCAATTTTCTGAGATGAATCCTTCGAGGAAAGATTCATCGTGATTTTCGCACTCTCCAGTGATATGTGAACATTCTATAAGAAATTCACACCTCTCCCATAACCTTGCTAAGAAAAAATGATATCTCCCAAAAAAATCCGAGTCCAATTTTCTGAGATGAATCATTCTAGGAAAGATTCATCGTGATTTTCGCACTCTCCAGTCCTATGTGAACATTCTATAAGAAATTCACACCTCTCCCATATGCTTGCTAAGAAAAAAATCCGAGTCCAATTTTCTGAGATGAATCCTTCGAGGAAAGATTCATCATGATTTTCGCACTCTCCAGTGATATGTGAACATTCTATAAGAAATTCACACCTCTCCCATAACCTTGCTAAGAAAAAATGATTTCTCCCCAAAAAATCCGAGTCCAATTTTCTGAGATGAATCATTCGAGGAAAGATTCATCGTGATTTTCGCACTCTCCAGTGATTTGTGAACATTCTATAAGAAATTCACACCTCTCCCATATCCTTATAAGAAAATATCCGAGTCCACTTTTCTGAGATGAATCCTTCGAGGAAAGATTCATCGTGATTTCGTGACCCTCCAGTGATATGTGAACATTCTTATAAGAAATTCACACCTCTCCCATAACCCAAGAAAAATGATTTCTCCCAAAAAAAAACTCCTAGTCCATTCTTTCTGGAGATGAATCCTTCGAGAAAGATTCATCGTGATTTTCGCACTCTCCAGTGATATGTGAACATTCTATAAGAAATTCACACCTCTCTCCCATAAACTTGCTAAGAAAATTGATTTCTCCCAAAAATCCGAGTCCATTTTCTGAGATGAATCATTCGAGGAAAGATTCATCGTGATTTTCGCACTCTCCAGTGATATGTGATCATTCTATAAGAAATTCACACCTCTCCCATATCCTTGCTAAGAAAAAAATCCGAGTCCAATTTTCTGAGATGAATCCTTCGAGGAAAGATTCATCGTGATTTTCGCACTCTCCAGTGATATGTGAACATTCAATAAGAAATTCACACCTCTCCCATAACCTTGCTAAGAAAAAATGATTTCTCCCCAAAAAAATCCTAGTTCAATTTTTTGAGATGAATCCTTCGAGGAAAGATTCATCGTGATTTTCGCACTCTCCAGTGATATGTGAACATTCTATAAGAAATTCACACCTCTCCCATAACCTTGCTAAGAAAAAATGATTTCTCCCAAAAAAATCCGAGTCCAATTTTCTGAGATGAATCATTCGAGGAAAGATTCATCGTGATTTTCGCACTCTCCAGTGATATGTGAACATTCTATAAGAAATTCACACCTCTCCCATATCCTTGATAAAAAAAAAATCCGAGTCCAATTTTCTGAGATGAATCCTTCGAGGAAAGATTCATCGTGATTTTCGCACACTCCAGTGATATGTGAACATTCAATAAGAAATTCACACCTCTCCCATAACCTTGCTAAGAAAAAATTATTTCTACCCAAAAAAATCCGAGTCCAATTTTTCTGAGATTAATCCTTCGAGGAAAGATTCATCGTGATTTTCGCACTCTCCAGTGATATGTGAACATTCTATAAGAAATTCACACCTCTCCCATAAACTTGCTAAGAAAAAATGATTTCTCCCAAAAAAATCCTAGTCCAATTTTTTGAAATGAATCCTTCGAGGAAAGATTCATCGTGATTTTCGCACTCTCCAGTGATATGTGAACATTCTATGAGAAATTCACACCTCTCCCATAACCTTGCTAAGAAAAAATGATTTCTCCCAAAAAAATCCTAGTCCAATTTTCTGAGATGAATCCTTCGAGGAAAGATTCATCGTGATTTTCGCACTCTCCAGTGATATGTGAACATTCTATAAGAAATTCACACCTCTCCCGTAACCTTGCTCAGAAAAAATGATTTCTTCCAAAAAAAATCCGAGTCCAATTTTCTGAGATGAATCATTCGAGGAAAGATTCATCGCGATTTTCGCACTCTCCAGTGATATGTGAACATTCTATAAGAAATTCACACCTCTCCCATAACCTTGCTAAGAAAAATGATTTCTCCCAATAAAAAATCCGAGTCCAATTTTCTGAGATGAATCCTTCGAGGAAAGATTCGTCGGGATTTTCGCACTCTCCAGCGATATGTGAACATTCTATAATTAATTGACACCTCTCCCATAACCTTGCTAAGAAAAAATGATTTCTCCCCAAAAAAATCCGAGTCCAATTTTCTGAGATGAATCCTTCGAGGAAAGATTCATCATGATTTTCGCACTCTCCAGTGACATGTGAACATTCTATAAGAAAGTCACACCTCTCCCGTAACCTTGCTAAGAAAAAATGATTTCTCCCCAAAAAAATCCGAGTCCAATTTTCTGAGATGAATCCTTCGAGGAAAGATTCATCGTGATTTTCGCAGTCTCCAGTGATAAGTGAACATTCTATAAGAAATTGACACCTCTCCCATAGCCTTGCTAAGAAAAAATGATTTCTCCCCAAAAAAATCCGAGTCCAATTTTCTGAGATGAATCCTTCGAGGAAAGATTCATCGTGATTTTCGCAGTCTCCAGTGATATGTGAACATTCTATAAGAAATTCACACTTCTACCATAACCTTGCTAAGAAAAAATGATTTCTCCCCAAAAAAATCCGAGTACAATTTTCTGAGATGAATCCTTCGAGGAAAGATTCATTTTGATTTTCGCACTCTCCAGTGATATGTGAACATTCTATAAGAAATTCACACCTCTCCCATAACCTTGCTAAGAAAAAATGATTTCTCCCAAAAAAAATCCGAGTCCAATTTTCTGAGATGAATCATTCGAGGAAAGATTCATCGTGATTTTCGCACTCTTCAGAGATATGTGAACATTCTATAAGAAATTCACACCTCTACCACAACCTTGCTAAGAAAAAATGATTTCTCCCCCAAAAAATCCGAGTCCAATTTTCTAAGATGAATCCTTCGAGGAAAGATTCATCGGGATTTTCGCACTCTCCAGTGATATGTGAACGTTCTAAAAGAAATTTACACCTCTCCCATAACCTTGCTAAGAAAAAATGATTTCTCCCCAAAAAAATCCGAGTCCAATTTTCAAAGATGAATCCTTCGAGGAAAGATTCATCGTAATTTTCGCACTTTTCAGTGATATGTTAACATTCTATAAGAAATTCACACCTCTCCCATAACCTTGCTAAGAAGAAATGATTTCTCCCCAAAAAAATCCGAGTCCAATATTCTGAGATGAATCATTCGAGGAAAGATTCATCGTAATTTTCGCACTCTCCAGTGACATGTGAACATTCTATAAGAAATTCACACCTCTCCCGTAACCTTGCTAAGAAAAAATGATTTCTCCGAAAAAAAATCCGAGTCCAATTTTCTGAGATGAATCCTTCGAGGAAAGATTCATCGTGATTTTCGCACTTTTCAGTGATGTTAACATTCTATAAGAAATTCACACCACTCCCATAACCTTGCTAAGAAAAATGATTTCTCCCCAAAAAAATCCGAGTCCAATTTTCTGAGATGAATCCTTCGAGGAAAGATTCATCGTGATTTTCGCACTCTCCAGTGATATGTGAACATTCTATAAGAAATTCACACCTCTCCCATAACCTTGATAAGAAAAATGATTTCTCCCAAAAAAAATCCGAGTCCAATTTTCTGAGATGAATCCTTCGAGGAAAGATTCATCGTGATTTTCGCACTCTCCAGCGATATGTGACCATTCTATAAGAAATTCACACGTCTCCCATAACCTTGCTAAGAAAAATGATTTCTCCCAAAAAAAATCCGAGTCCAATTTTCTGAGATGAATCCTTCGAGGAAAGATTCATCGTGATTTTCGCACTCTCCAGTGATATGTGAACATTCTATAAGAAATTCACACCTCTCCCATAACCTTGCTAAGAAAAAATGATTTCTCGCCAAAAAAATCCGAGTCCACTTTTCTGAGATGAATCCTTCGAGGAAAGATTCATCGCGGATTTTCTTCTGCAGTCTCCAGTGATATGAACATTCTATAAGAAATTGACACTCTCCCATAACCTTGCTAAGAAAAAAAAAATGATTTCTCCCCAAAAAAAATCCGAGTCCAATTTTCTTAGATGAACTCTTCGAGGAAAGATTCATCGTGATTTCTGCAGCGCCTCCAGTGATATGAACATTCTATAAGAAATTCACAACTTACCATAACCTTGCTAAGAAAAAATGATTTCTCCCCAAAAAAATCCGAGTACAATTTTCTGAGATGAATCCTTCGAGGAAAGATTCATTTTGATTTTCGCACTCTCCAGTGATATGTGAACATTCTATAAGAAATTCACACCTCTCCCATAACCTTGCTAAGAAAAAATGATTTCTCCCAAAAAAAATCCGAGTCCAATTTTCTGAGATGAATCATTCGAGGAAAGATTCATCGTGATTTTCGCACTCTTCAGAGATATGTGAACATTCTATAAGAAATTCACACCTCTACCACAACCTTGCTAAGAAAAAATGATTTCTCCCCAAAAAAATCCGAGTCCAATTTTCTAAGATGAATCCTTCGAGGAAAGATTCATCGGGATTTTCGCACTCTCCAGTGATATGTGAACGTTCTAAAAGAAATTTACACCTCTCCCATAACCTTGCTAAGAAAAAATGATTTCTCCCCAAAAAAATCCGAGTCCAATTTTCAAAGATGAATCCTTCGAGGAAAGATTCATCGTAATTTTCGCACTTTTCAGTGATATGTTAACATTCTATAAGAAATTCACACCTCTCCCATAACCTTGCTAAGAAAAAATGATTTCTCCCAAAAAAATCCTAGTCCAATTTTCTGAAATGAATCCTTCGAGGAAAGATTCATCGTGATTTTCGCACTCTCCAGTGATATGTGAACATTCTATGAGAAATTCACACCTCTCCATAACCTTGCTAAGAAAATGATTTCTCCCCAAAAAATCCTAGTCCACTTTTCTGCGATGAATCCTTCGGAGGAAAGATTCATCGTGATTTCGCACTCTCCAGTGATATGTGAACATTCTATAAAGAAATTCTACACCTCTCCCCGTAACCTTGCTCAGAAAAATATTCTTCCAAAAAAAACTGAAACTATTTCTTTTTCTGAGATGAACTATTCGAGGAAAAGATTCATCGTGATTTTCGCACTTCCAGTATATGTGAACATTCTATAAGAAATTCACACCTTCCCATAACCTGCTAAGAAAAAATGATTTCTCTCCCAAAAAAATCCGAGTCCAATTTTTCTGAGATGAATCCTTCGGAGGAAAGATATTCACGGGATTTCGCACTCTCCAGCGATATGTGAACATTCTATAATTAATTGACACCTCTCCCATAACCTTGCTAAGAAAAATTGATTTCTCCCCAAAAAAATCCGAGTCCAATTTTCTGAGATGAATCCTTCGAGGAAAGATTCATCATGATTTTCGCACTCTCCAGTGACATGTGAACATTCTATAAGAAAGTCACACCTCTCCCGTAACCTAGCTAAGAAAAAATGATTTCTCCCCAAAAAAATCCGAGTCCAATTTTCTGAGATGAATCCTTCGAGGAAAGATTCATCGTGATTTTCGCAGTCTCCAGTGATAAGTGAACATTCTATAAGAAATTGACACCTCTCCCATAACCTTGCTAAGAAAAAATGATTTCTCCCCAAAAAAATCCGAGTCCAATTTTCTGAGATGAATCCTTCGAGGAAAGATTCATCGTGATTTTCGCAGTCTCCAGTGATATGTGAACATTCTATAAGAAATTCACACTTCTACCATAACCTTGCTAAGAAAAAATGATTTCTACCCAAAAAAATCCGAGTACAATTTTCTGAGATGAATCCTTCGAGGAAAGATTCATTTTGATTTTCGCACTCTCCAGTGATATGTGAACATTCTATAAGAAATTCACACCTCTCCCATAACCTTGCTAAGAAAAAATGATTTCTCCCAAAAAAAATCCGAGTCCAATTTTCTGAGATGAATCATTCGAGGAAAGATTCATCGTGATTTTCGCACTCTTCAGAGATATGTGAACATTCTATAAGAAATTACACCTCTACCACAACCTTGGCAAGAAAAAAAATGATTTCCTCCCCAAAAATCCGAGTCCACTTTTCTAAGATGAATCCTTCGAGGAAAGATTCATCGATTTGCACTCTCCAGTGATATGTGAACATTCTAAAAGAATTTTACACCTCTCCCATAACCTTGCTAAGAAAAAATGATTTCTCCCAAAAAAAATCCGAGTCCAATTTTCAAAGATGAATCCTTCGAGGAAAGATTCATCGTGATTTTCGCACTTTTCAGTGATATGTTAACATTCTATAAGAAATTCACACCTCTCCCATAACCTTGCTAAGAAGAAATGATTTCTCCCCAAAAAAATCCGAGTCCAATATTCTGAGATGAATCATTCGAGGAAAGATTCATCGTAATTTTCGCACTCTCCAGTGACATGTGAACATTCTATAAGAAATTCACACCTCTCCCGTAACCTTGCTAAGAAAAAATGATTTCTCCCAAAAAAAATCCGAGTCCAATTTTCTGAGATGAATCCTTCGAGGAAAGATTCATCGTGATTTTCGCACTTTTCAGTGATGTTAACATTCTATAAGAAATTCACACCACTCCCATAACCTTGCTAAGAAAAAATGATTTCTCCCCAAAAAAATCCGAGTCCAATTTTCTGAGATGAATCATTCGAGGAAAGATTCATCGTAATTTTCGCACTCTCCAGTGATATGTGAACATTCTATAAGAAATTCACACCTCTCCCATAAACTTGCTAAGAAAAATGATTTCTCCCAAAAAAAATCCGAGTCCAATTTTCTGAGATGAATCCTTCGAGGAAAGATTCGTCGGGATTTTCGCACTCTCCAGCGATATGTGAACATTCTATAATTAATTGACACCTCTCCCATAACCTTGCTAAGAAAAAATGATTTCTCCCCAAAAAAATCCGAGTCCAATTTTCTGAGATGAATCCTTCGAGGAAAGATTCATCATGATTTTCGCACTCTCCAGTGACATGTGAACATTCTATAAGAAAGTCACACCTCTCCCAATCCCTTAAGTAAGAAAAAAAAATGATTTCTCCCCAAAAAACTGAGTCCACTTTCTGAGATGAATCCTTCGGAGGAAAGATTCATCGCGATTTTCGCAGTCTCCAGTGATAAGTGAACATCTCTATAAGAAATTGACACCTTCCCATAGCCTTGCTAAGAAAAATGATTTCTCCCCAAAAAAATCCGAGTCCAATTTTCTGAGATGAATCCTTCGAGGAAAGATTCATCGTGATTTTCGCAGTCTCCAGTGATATGTGAACATTCTATAAGAAATTCACACTTCTACCATAACCTTGCTAAGAAAAAATGATTTCTACCCAAAAAAATCCGAGTACAATTTTCTGAGATGAATCCTTCGAGGAAAGATTCATTTTGATTTTCGCACTCTCCAGTGATATGTGAACATTCTATAAGAAATTCACACCTCTCCCATAACCTTGCTAAGAAAAAATGATTTCTCCCAAAAAAAAAATTGAGTCCATTTCCTTTTCTGAGATGAATCATTCGGAGGAAAGATTCATCGTGATTTTCGCAGTCTCCAGTGATATGTGAACATTCTATAAGAAATTCACACCTCTCCCATAACCTTGCTAAGAAAAATGATTTCTCCCAAAAAAAATCCGAGTCCAATTTTCTGAGATGAGTCCTTCGAGGAAAGATTCATCGTGATTTTCGCACTCTCCAGCGATATGTGAACATTCTATAAGAAATTCACACCTCTCCCATAATCTTGCTCAGAAAAAATGATTACTTCCAAAAAAAATCCGAGTCCAATTTTCTGAGATGAATCCTTCGAGGAAAGATTCATCGTGATTTTCGAACTTTTCAGTGATATGTTAACATTCTATAAGAAATTCACACCTCTCCCATAACCTTGCTGGAAGAAATGATTTCTCCCCAAAAAAATCTGAGTCCACACTGAGATGAATCAATATTCGAGGAAAGATTCATCGTACTTTCGCACTCTCCAGTGACATGTGAACATTTCCCATAAGAAATTCACACCTCCCTGCAACCTTGCTACAAGAAAAAATGATTCGAAAAAAATCCGAGTCCATTTCTTTTCTGAGATGAATCCTTCGAGGAAAGATTCATCGTGATTTTCGCACTTTTCAGTGATGTTAACATTCTATAAGAAATTCACACCTCTCCCATAACCTTGCTAAGAAAAAATGATTTCTCCCCAAAAAAATCCGAGTCCATTTTTCTGAGATGAATCATTCGAGGAAAGATTCATCGTAATTTTCGCACTCTCCAGTGATATGTGAACATTCTATAAGAAATTCTCACCTCTCCCATAACCTTGCTAAGAAAAATGATTTCTCCCCAAAAAAATCCGAGTCCAATTTTCTGAGATGAATCCTTCGAGGAAAGATTCATCGTGATTTTCGCACTCTCCAGCGATATGTGAACATTCTATAAGAAATTCACACCTCTCCCATAACCTTGCTAAGAAATGATTTCTCCCAAAAAAATCCGAGTCCACTTTTCTGAGATGAATCCTTCGAGGAAAGATTCATCGTGATTTCGCACTCTCCAGCAATATGTGAACATTCTATACCACTGACACCTCTCCCATAACCTTGCTAAGAAAAAATGATTTCTCCCAACAAAAATCCGAGTCCAATTTTCTGAGATGAATCCTTCGAGGAAAGATTCATCGTGATTTTCGCACTCTCCAGTGATATGTGAACATTCTATAAGAAATTCACACCTCTCTCGTAACCTTGCTCAGAAAAAATGATTACTTCCAAAAAAAATCCGAGTCCAATTTTCTGAGATGAATCCTTCGAGGAAAGATTCATCGTGATTTTCGCACTTTTCAGTGATATGTTAACATTCTATAAGAAATTCACACTTCCATAAAACTCTTAAGTTAAGAAAAAATGATTTCTCCCCAAAAAATCCGAGTCCACCTCTTTTCTGGAGATGCATCATTCGAGGAAAGATTCATCGCGATTTTCGCACTCTCCAGTGATATGTGAACATTCTTTAAGAAATTCACACCTCTCCCATAACCTTGCTTAAAAAAAATTTATTTCTCCCAAAAAAAATCCGAGTCCAATTTTCTGAGATGAATCATTCGAGGAAAGATTCATCGTGATTTTCGCTCTCTCCAGTGTTATGTGAACATTCTATAAGAAATTCACACCTCTCCCATATCCTTGCTAAGAAAAAATGATTTCTCCCCAAAAAAACCCTAGTCCAATTTTCTGAGATGAATCCTTCGAGGAAAGATTCATCGTGATTTTCGCACTCTCCAGTGATATGTGAACATTCTATAAGAAATTCACACCTCTCCCATAACCTTGCTAAGAAAAAATGATATCTCCCAAAAAAATCCGAGTCCAATTTTCTGAGATGAATCATTCTAGGAAAGATTCATCGTGATTTTCGCACTCTCCAGTCCTATATGAACATTCTATAAGAAATTCACACCTCTCCCATATGCTTGCTAAGAAAAATATCCGAGTCCAATTTTCTGAGATGAATCCTTCGAGGAAAGATTCATCGTGATTTTCGCACTCTCCAGTGATATGTGAACATTCTATAAGAAATTCACACCTCTCCCATAACCTTCCTAAGAAAAAATGATTTCTCCCAAAAAAAAACCCTAGTCCAATTTTCTCAGATGAATCCTTCGAGGAAAGATTCATCGTGATTTTCGCACTCTCCAGTGATATGTGAACATTCTATAAGAAATTAACACCTCTCCTATAACCTTGCTAAGAAAAAATTGATTTCTCCCAAAAAACTGAGTCCACTTTTCGAGATGAATCATTCGAGGAAAGATTCATCGTGATTTTCGCACTTCCAGTGATATGTGTGAACATTCTATAAGAAATTCACACCTCTCCCATATCCCCAAGTAAGAAAACTATTTCTGAGATGAATCCTTCGAGGAAAGATTCATCGTGATTTCGCACTCTCTCCAGTGATATGAACATTCAATAAGAAATTCACACTTCTCCCATAACCTTGCTAAGAAAAAAAAAAAATGATTTCTCCCCAAAACCCTAGTTCATTTTTGAGATGAATCCATCGGTGAAAGATTCATCGTGATTTTCGCACTTCTCCAGTGATATGTGAACATTCTATAAGAAATTCACACCTCTCCCAAAACCTTGCTAAGAAAAAATGATTTCTCCCAAAAAAATCCGAGCCCAATTTTCTGAGATGAATCATTCGAGGAAAGATTCATCGTGATTTTCGCACTCTCCAGTGATATGTGAACATTCTATAAGAAATTCACACCTCTCCCATATACTTGCTAAAAAAAAAATCCGAGTCCAATTTTCTGAGATGAATCCTTCGAGGAAAGATTCATCGTGATTTTCGCACACTCCAGTGATATGTGAACATTCAATAAGAAATTCACACCTCTCCCATAACCTTGCTAAGAAAAAATGATTTCTACCCAAAAAAATCCGAGTCCAATTTTTCTGAGATGAATCCATCGAGGAAAGATTCATCGTGATTTTCGCACTCTCCAGTGATATGTGAACATTCTATAAGAAATTCACACCTCTCCCATAACCTTGCTAAGAAAAAATTATTTCTCCCAAAAAAATCCTAGTCCAATTTTTTTAAATGAATCCTTCGAGGAAAGATTCATCGTGATTTTCGCACTCTCCAGTGATATGTGAACATTCTATGAGAAATTCACACCTCTCCCATAACCTTGCTAAGAAAAAATTATTTCTCCCAAAAAAATCCTAGTCCAATTTTCTGAGATGAATCCTTCGAGGAAAGATTCATCGTGATTTTCGCACTCTCCAGTGATATGTGAACATTCTAAAAGAAATTCACACCTCTCCCATATCCTTGCTAAGAAAAATATCCGAGTCCAATTTTCTGACATGAATCCTTCGAGGAAAGATTCATCGTGATTTTCGCACTCTCCAGTGATATGTGAACATTCTATAAGAAATTCACACCTCTCCCATAACCTTGCTAAGAAAAAATGATTTCTCCCCAAAAAAATCCTAGTCCAATTTTCTGAGATGAATCCTTCGAGGAAAGATTCATCGTGATTTTCGCACTCTCCAGTGATTTGTGAACATTCTATAAGAAATTCACACCTCTCCCATATCCTTACTAAGAAAAAAATCCGAGTCCAATTTTCTGAGATGAATCCTTCGAGGAAAGATTCATCGTGATTTTCGCACTCTCCAGTGATATGTGAACATTCTTTAAGAAATTCACACCTCTCCCATAACCTTGCTAAGAAAAAATGATTTCTCCCAAAAAAAATCCGAGTCCAATTTTCTGAGATGAATCATTCGAGGAAAGATTCATCGTGATTTTCGCACTCTCCAGTGTTATGTGAACATTCTATAAGAAATTCACACCTCTCCCATAAACTTGCTAAGAAAAAATGATTTCTCCCAAAAAAAACCCTAGTCCAATTTTCTGAGATGAATCCTACGAGGAAAGATTCATCGTTATTTTCGCACTCTACAGTGATATGTGAACATTCTATAAGAAATTCACACCTCTCCCATAACCTTGCTAAGAAAAAATGATTTCACCCAAAAAAATCCGAGTCCAATTTTCTGAGATGAATCATTCGAGGAAAGATTCATCGTGATTTTCGCACTCTCCAGTGATATGTGAACATTCTATAAGAAATTCACACCTCTCCCATATCCTTGCTAAGAAAAAAATTCGAGTCCAATTTTTTGAGATGAATCCTTCGAGGAAAGATTCATCGTGATTTTCGCACACTCCAGTGATATGTGAACATTCAATAAGAAATTCACACCTCTCCCATAACCTTGCTAAGAAAAAATGATTTCTCCCCAAAAAAATCCGAGTCCAATTTTTCTGAGATGAATCCTTCGAGGAAAGATTCATCGTGTGATTTTCGCACTTCCAGTGATATGTGAACATTCTATGTTGAAATTCTACACCTCTCCCATAACCTATAAGAAAAAATGATTTCTCCCAAAAACTTAGTCCATTTTTCTAAAATGAATCCTTTCGAGGAAAGATTCATCGTGATTTTCGCACTCTCCAGCGATATGTGAACGTTCTATAAGAAATTCACACCTCTCCCATAACCATGCTAAGAAAAAATGATTTCTCCCTAAAAATATCCGAGTCCAATTTTCTGAGATGAATCCTTCGAGGAAAGATTCATCGTGATTTTCGCACTCTCCAGTGATATGTGAACATTCTATATGAAATTCACACCTCTCCCGTAACCTTGCTCAGAAAAAATGATTTCTTCCCAAAAAAATCCGAGTCCAATTTTCTGAGATGAATCATTCGAGGAAAGATTCATCGTGATTTTCGCACTCTCCAGTGATATGTGAACATTCTATAAGAAATTCACACCTCTCCCATAACCTTGCTAAGAAAAATGATTTCTCCCAAAAAAAAATCCGAGTCCAATTTTCTGAGATGAATCCTTCGAGGAAAGATTCATCGTGATTTTCGCACTCTCCAGTGATATGTGAACATTCTATAAGAAATTCACACCTCTCCCATAACCTTCCTAAGAAAAAATGATTTCTCCCAAAAAAAAACCCTAGTCCAATTTTCTGAGATGAATCCTTCGAGGAAAGATTCATCGTGATTTTCGCACTCTCCAGTGATATGTGAACATTCTATAAGAAATTCACACCTCTCCCATAACCTTTTAAGCAAGAAAAAAATGATTTCTCCCAAAAAACTGAGTCCACTTTTCTGAGATGAATCATTCGAGGAAAGATCTCATCGTGATTTTCGCATCTCTCCAGTGATATGTGAATTCTATAAGAAATTCACACCTCTCCCATATGCTTGTTAAGAAAAATCCGAGTCCAATTTTCTGAGATGAATCCTTCGAGGAAAGATTCATCATGATTTTCGCACTCTCCAGTGATATGTGAACATTCTATAAGAAATTCACACCTCTCCCATAACCTTGCTAAGAAAAAATGATTTCTCCCAAAAAAATCCTAGTCCAATTTTCTGAAATGAATCCTTCGAGGAAAGATTCATCGTGATTTTCGCACTCTCCAGTGATATGTGAACATTCTATGAGAAATTCACACCTCTCCCATAACCTTGCTAAAAAAAATGATTTCTCCCAAAAAAATCCTAGTCCAATTTTCTGAGATGAATCCTTCGGGGAAAGATTCATCGTGATTTTCGCACTCTCCAGTGATATGTGAACATTCTATAAGAAATTCACACTTCCCGTAACCTTGCTCAAAAACGATTTCTTCCAAAAAAAAATCCGAGTCCACTTTTCTGAGATGAATCATTCGGAGTAAGACCAATGATTTCGCACTCTCCAGTGATATGTGAACATTCTATAAGAAATTCCTGCAATTCTCCCATAACCTTGCTAAGAAAAAAATGATTTCTCTCCCAAAAAAAACTTGAGTCCACTTTTCTGAGATGAATCCTTCGAGGAAAGATCTGTCGGGATTTTCGCACTTCCAGCGATATGTGAACATTCTATAATTAATTGACACCTCTCCCCATAACCTTAAGTAAGAAAAAAATGATTTCTCTCCCAAAAAAAAAATCCGAGTCCATTTTTCTGAGATGAATCCTCTTCGAGGAAAGATTCATCGGGATTTTCGCACTCTCCAGTGATATGTGAACATTCTAAAAGAAATTTACACCTCTCCCATAACCTTGCTAAGAAAAAATGATTTCTCCCAAAAAAAATCCGAGTCCAATTTTCAAAGATGAATCCTTCGAGGAAAGATTCATCGTGATTTTCGCACTCTCCAGTGATATGTGAACATTCTATAAGAAATTCACACCTCTCCCATAACCTTGCTAAGAAAAATGATTTCTCCCCAAAAAAATCGAGTCCAATTTTCTGAGATGAATCCTTCGAGGAAAGATTCATCGTGATTTTCGCACTCTCCAGCGATATGTGACCATTCTATAAGAAATTCACACGTCTCCCATAACCTTGCTAAGAAAAATGATTTCTCCCAAAAAAAATCCGAGTCCAATTTTCTGAGATGAATCCTTCGAGGAAAGATTCATCGTGATTGTCGCACTTTTCAGTGATGTTAACATTCTATAAGAAATTCACACCTCTCCCATAACCTTGCTAAGAAAAAATGATTTCTCCCAAAAAAAATCCGAGTCCAATTTTCTGAGATGAATCATTCGAGGAAAGATTCATCGTGATTTTCGCACTCTCCAGTGATATGTGAACATTCTATAAGAAATTGACACCTCTCCCATAACCTTGCTAAGAAAAATGATTTCTACCAAAAAAAATCCGAGTCCAATTTTCTGAGATGAATCCTTCGAGGAAAGATTCATCGTGATTTTCGCACTCTCCAGTGATATGTGAACATTCTATAAGAAATTCACACCTCTCCCATAACCTTGCTAAGAAAAATGATTTCTCCCAAAAAAAATCCGAGTCCAATTTTCTGAGATGAATCCTTCGAGGAAAGATTCATCGTGATTTTCGCACTCTCCAGCAATATGTGAACATTCTATAATTAATTGACACCTCTCCCATAACCTTGCTAAGAAAAAATGTTTTCTCCCCAAAAAAATCCGAGTCCAATTTTCTGAGATGAATCCTTCGAGGAAAGATTCATCGTGATTTTCGCACTCTCCAGTGACATGTGAACATTCTATAAGAAATTCACACCTCTCCCGTAACCTTGCTAAGAAAAAATGATTTCTCCCAAAAAAAATCCGAGTCCAATTTTCTGAGATGAATCCTTCGAGGAAAGATTCATCATGATTTTCGCACTTTTCAGTGATATGTTAACATTCTATAAGAAATTCACACTTCTCCCATAAACTTGCTAAGAAAAAATGATTTCTCCCCAAAAAAATCCGAGTCCAATTTTCTGAGATGCATCATTCGAGGAAAGATTCATCGCGATTTTCGCACTCTCCAGTGATATGTGAACATTCTTTAAGAAATTCACACCTCTCCCATAACCTTGCTTAAAAAAAATTTATTTCTCCCAAAAAAAATCCGAGTCCAATTTTCTGAGATGAATCATTCGAGGAAAGATTCATCGATTTTCGCTCTTCCAGTGTTAGTGTGAACATTCATAAGAAATTCACACCTCTCCATATCCCTTGCTAAGAAAAAATGATTTCTCCCCAAAACCCCTAGTCCGGTTCTTTCTTTCTGAGATGAATCCTTCCGAGGAAAGATTCATCGTGATTTTCGCACTCTCTGCGATATGTGAACATCTCTATGCTGAAATTCACACACCTCTCCCATAACCTGCTAAGAAAAAATGATATCTCCCAAAAAATCCGAGTCCAATTTTTCTCTAGATGAATCATTCTAGAAAGATTCATCGTGATTTTCGCACTTTCCAGTCCTATGTGAACATTCTAAAAGAAATTCACACCTCTCCTATAACCTTGCTAAGAAAAAATGATTTCTCCCAAAAAAAATCCGAGTCCAATTTTCTGAGATGAATCCTTCGAGGAAAGATTCATCGTGATTATCGCACTCTCCAGTGATATGTGAACATTCTATAAGAAATTCACACCTCTCCCATAACCTTGCTAAGAAAAAATGATTTCACCCAAAAAAAAATCCGAGTCCAATTTTCTGAGATGAATCCTTCGAGGAAAGATTCATCGTGAATTTCGCACTCTCCAGCGATATGTGAACATTCTATAAGAAATTCACACCTCTCCCATAACCTTGCTAAGAAAAAAATATCTGAGTCCACTTGAAATGAATCCTTTCGAGGAAAGATTCATCGTGATTTTCGCACTCTCCAGTGATATGTGAACATTCTATAAGAAATTCACACCTCTCCCATAACCTTCCTAAGAAAAAATGATTTCTCCCAAAAAAAAACCCTAGTCCAATTTTCTGAGATGAATCCTTCGAGGAAAGATTCATCGTGATTTTCGCACTCTCCAGTGATATGTGAACATTCTATAAGAAATTCACACCTCTCCCATAACCTTGCTAAGAAAAATTGATTTCTCCCAAAAAAATCCGAGTCCAATTTTCTGAGATGAATCATTCGAGGAAAGATTCATCGTGATTTTCCACTCTCCAGTGATATGTGAACATTCTATAAGAAATTCACACCTCTCCCATATCCTTGCTAAGAAAAAAATCCGAGTCCAATTTTCTGAGATGAATCCTTCGAGGAAAGATTCATCGTGATTTTCGCACTCTCCAGTGATATGTGAACATTCAATAAGAAATTCACACCTCTCCCATAACCTTGCTAAGAAAAAATGATTTCTCCCTAAAAAAAACCCTAGTTCAATTTTTTTAGATGAATCCATCGAGGAAAGATTCATCGTGATTTTCGCACTCTCCAGTGATATGTGAACATTCTATAAGAAATTCACACCTCTCCCATAACCTTGCTAAGAAAAAATGATTTCTCCCAAAAAAATCCGAGCCCAATTTTCTGAGATGAATCATTCGAGGAAAGATTCATCGTGATTTTCGCACTCTCCAGTGATATGTGAACATTCTATAAGAAATTCACACCTCTCCCATATACTTGCTAAAAAATCCGAGTCCACTTTTCTGAGACAAACTCGAGGAAAGATTCATCGTGATTTTCACACTCCAGTGATATGTGAACATTCAACAAGAAATTCACACCTCTCCCATAACCTTGCTAAGAAAAAATGATTTCTCCCAAAAAAATCCTAGTCCAATTTTCTGAAATGAATCCTTCGAGGAAAGATTCATCGTGATTTTCGCACTCTCCAGTGATATGTGAACATTCTATGAGAAATTCACACCTCTCCCATAACCTTGCTAAGAAAAAATTATTTCTCCCAAAAAAATCCTAGTCCAATTTTCTGAGATGAATCCTTCGAGGAAAGATTCATCGTGATTTTCGCACTCTCCAGTGATATGTGAACATTCTATAAGAAATTCACACCTCTCCCATATGCTTGCTAAGAAAAAAATTATTTCTCCCAAAAAATCCTAGTCCACTTTCTGAGATGAATCCTTCTCGAGGAAAGATTCATCGTGATTTCTCCATAGATGCACCATTCAAAGTAAAACGGCCACCCAGCGTATCCTGCTAAAAGACTGAAATTCATCTGAGATGAATCCTTCTAGGAAAGATTCATCGTGATTTTCGCACTCTCCAGTGATATGTGAACATTCTATAAGAAATTCACACCTCTCCCATAACCTTGCTAAGAAAAAATGATTTCTCCCCAAAAAATCCGAGTCCAATTTTCTGAGATGAATCATTCGAGGAAAGATTCATCGTGATTTTCGCACTCTCCAGTGATTTGTGAACATTCTATAAGAAATTCACACCTCTCCCATATCCTTGCTAAGAAAAATATCCGAGTCCAATTTTCTGAGATGAATCCTTCGAGGAAAGATTCATCGTGATTTTCGCACTCTCCAGTGATATGTGAACATTCTATAAGAAATTCACACCTCTCCCATAACCTTGCTAAGAAAAAATGATTTCTCCCAAAAAAATCCGAGTCCAATTTTCTGAAATGAATCATTCGAGGAAAGATTCATCGTGATTTTCGCACTCTCTAGTGATATGTGAACATTCTATAAGAAATTCACACCTCTCCCATATCCTTGCTAAGAAAAAAATCCGAGTCCAATTTTCTGAGATGAATCCTTCGAGGAAAGATTCATCGTGATTTTCGCACACTCCAGTGATATGTGAACATTCAATAAGAAATTCACACCTCTCCCATAACCTTGCTAAGAAAAAATGATTTCTCCCCAAAAAAGTCCGAGTCCAATTTTTCTGAGATGAATCCTTCGAGGAAAGATTCATCGTGATTTTCGCACTCTCCAGTGATATGTGAACATTCTATAAGAAATTCACACCTCTCCTATAACCTTGCTAAGTGAAATGATTTCTCCCAAAAATCCTAGTCCGTTCTCTGAAATGAATCCTTCGAGGAAAGATTCATCGTGATTTTCGCACTCTCCAGTGATATGTGAACATTTTATGAGAAATTCACACCTCTCCCATAACCTGCTAAGAAAAAAATGATTTCCTCCCAAAAAAAATCCTAGTCCACTTCTGAGATGAATCCTTTCGAGTGAGCATTCTACCCGATTTTCGCACTCTCCAGTGATATGTGAACATTCAATAAGAAATTCACACCTCTCCCATAACCTTGCTAAGAAAAAATGATTTCTCCCCAAAAAAATCCAAGTCCAATTTTTCTGAGATGAATCCTTCGAGGAAAGATTCATCGTGATTTTCGCACTCTCCAGTGATATGTGAACATTCTATAAGAAATTCACACCTCTCCCATAACCTTGCTAAGAAAAAATGATTTTTCCCAAAAAAATCCTAGTCCAATTTTCTGAAATGAATCCTTCGAGGAAAGATTCATCGTGATTTTCGCACTCTCCAGTGATATGTGAACATTCTATGAGAAATTCACACCTCTCCCATAACCTTGCTAAGAAAAAATGATTTCTCCCAAAAAAATCCTAGTCCAATTTTCTGAGATGAATCCTTCGAGGAAAGATTCATCGTGATTTTCGCACTCTCCAGTGATATGTGAACATTCTATAAGAAATTCACACCTCTCCCGTAACCTTGCTCATAAAAAATGATTTCTTCCAAAAAAAATCCGAGTCCATTTTTCTGAGATGAATCATTCGAGGAAAGATTCATCGTGATTTTCGCACTCTCCAGTGATATGTGAACATTCTATAAGAAATTCACACCTCTCCCATAACCTTGCTAAGAAAAATGATTTCTCCCCAAAAAAATCCGAGTCCAATTTTCTGAGATGAATCCTTCGAGGAAAGATTCATCATGATTTTCGCACTCTCCAGTGTTATGTGAACATTCTATAAGAAATTCACACCTCTCCCATAACCTTGCTAAGAAAAAATGATTTCTCCCAAAAAAAATCCGAGTCCAATTTTCTGAGATGAATCATTCGAGGAAAGATTCATCGTGATTTTCGCACTCTCCAGTGATATGTGAACATTCTATAAGAAATTCACACCTCTCCCATATCCTTGCTAAGAAAAAATGATATCTCCCCAAAAAAATCCGAGTCCAATTTTCTGAGATGAATCCTTCGAGGAAAGATTCATCGTGATTTTCGCACTCTCCAGTGATATGTGAACATTCTTTAAAAAATTCACACCTCTCCCATAACCTTGCTAAGAAAAAATTATTTCTCCCAAAAAAAATCCGAGTCCAATTTTCTGAGATGAATCATTCGAGGAAAGATTCATCGTGATTTTCGCACTCTCTCCAGTGATATGTGAACATTCTATAAGAAATTCACACCTCTCCCATAACCTTGCTAAGAAAAAATGATTTCTCCTCTAAAAATCCGAGTCCTTCTGAGATGAATCATTCGAGGAAAGATTCATCGTGATTTTCGCACTCTCCAGTGTTATGTGAACATTCTATAAGAAATTCACACCTCTCCCATATCCTTGCTTAGAAAAATATCCGAGTCCAATTTTCTGAGATGAATCCTTCGAGGAAAGATTCATCGTGAATTTCGCACTCTCCAGTGATATGTGAACATTCTATACGAAATTCACACCTCTCCCATATCCTTGCTAAGAAAAAATGATTTCTCCCCAAAAAAATCCGAGTCCAATTTTCTGAGATGAATCATTCGAGGAAAGATTCATCGTGATTTTCTCACTCTCCAGTGATATGTGAACATTCTATAAGAAATTCACACCTCTCCCATATCCATGCTAAGAAAAAAATCCGAGTCCAATTTTCTGAGATGAATCCTTCGAGGAAAGATTCATCGTGATTTTCGCACTCTCCAGTGATATGTGAACATTCTATAAGAAATTCAAACCTCTCCCATAACCTTGCTAAGAAAAAATTATTTCTCCCAAAAAAATCCTAGTCCAATTTTCTGAAATGAATCCTTCGAGGAAAGATTCATCGTGATTTTCGCACTCTCCAGTGATATGTGAACATTCTATGAGAAATTCTCACCTCTCCCATAACCTTGCTAAGAAAAAATGATTTCTCCCAAAAAAATCCTAGTCCAATTTTCTGAGATGAATCCTTCGAGGAAAGATTCATCGTGATTTTCGCACTCTCCAGTGATATGTGAACATTCTATAAGAAATTCACACCTCTCCCGTATCCTTGCTCAGAAAAAATGATTTCTTCCAAAAATAAATCCGAGTCCAATTTTCTGAGATGAATCATTCGAGGAAAGATTCATCGTAATTTTCGGACTCTCCAGTGATATGTGAACATTCTATAAGAAATTCACACCTCTCCCATAACATTGCTAAGAAAAATGATTTCTCCCCAAAAAAATCCGAGTCCAATTTTCTGAGATGAATCCTTCGAGGAAAGATTCGTCGGGATTTTCGCACTCTCCAGCGATATGTGAACATTCTATAATTAATTGACACCTCTCCCATAACCTTGCTAAGAAAATATGATTTCTCCCCAAAAAAATCCGAGTCCAATTTTCTGAGATGAATCCTTCGAGGAAAGATTCATCGTGATTTTCGCACTCTCCAGTGACATGTGAACATCCTATAAGAAATTCACACCTCTCCCGTAACCTTGCTAAGAAAAAATGATTTCTCCCCAAAAAAATCCGAGTCCAATTTTCTGAGATGAATCCTTCGAGGAAAGATTCATCGTGATTTCGCAGTCTCCAGTGATATGTGAACATTCTATAAGAAATTGACACCTCTCCCATAACCTTGCTAAGAAAAAATGATTTCTCCCCAAAAAAATCCGAGTACAATTTTCTGAGATGAATCCTTCGAGGAAAGATTCCACGCATTTCGTGTCTCCAGTGATATGAACATTCTATAAGAAATTCACACTTCTACCATAACCTGCTAAGAAAATGATTCCAAAAAAACTGAGTACAATTTCAAGGAGATGAATCCTTCGAGGAAAGATTTCCATTTTGATTTTCGCACTCTCTCCAGTGATATGTGAAATACCTATAAGAAATTCACACCTCTCCCATAACCTTTGCTAAGAAAAAAATGATTTCTCCCAAAAAAAAATCCGAGTCCATTTCTGAGATGAATCCTTCGAGGAAAGATTCATCATGATTTTCGCACTCTCCAGTGATATGTGAACATTCTATAAGAAATTCACACCTCTCCCATAAACTTGCTAAGAAAAATTGATTTCTCCCCAAAAAAATCCGAGTCCAATTTTCTAAGATGAATCATTCGAGGAAAGATTCATCGTGATTTTCGCAGTCTCCAGTGATATGTGAACATTCTATAAGAAATTCACACCTCTACCATAACCTTGCTAAGAAAAAATGATTTCTCCCAAAAAAAATCCGAGTCCAATTTTCTGAGATGAATCATTCGAGGAAAGATTCATCGGGATTTTCGCACTCTCCAGTAATATGTGAACATTCAATAAGAAATTCACACCTCTCCCATAACCTTGCTAAGAAAAATTATTTCTCCCCAAAAAAATCCGAGTCCAATTTTCTGAGATGAATCCTTCGAGGAAAGATTCATCGTGATTTTCGAACTTTTCAGTGATATGTTAACATTCTATAAGAAATTCACACTTCTCCCATAACCTTGCTAAGAAAAAATGATTTCTCCCAAAAAAAATCCGAGTCCATTTCTGAGATGAATCCTTCGAGGAAAGATTCATCGCGATTTTAATCTTTCAGTGATGTTAATATTTCTCCTATAAGAAATTCACACCTCCTTACATAACCTTGCTGCTAAGAAAAAAAATGATTTCTCCCAAAAAATCCGAGTCCATTCTTTTTCTGAGATGAATCATTCGAGGAAAGATTCATCGTAATTTTCGCACTCTCCAGTGATATGTGAACATTCTATAAGAAATTCTACACCTCTCCCATAACCTTTGCTAAGAAAAAATGATTTCTCCCCAAAAATCCGGAGTCCAATTTTCTGAGATGAATCCTTCGAGGAAAGATTCATCGTGATTTTCGCACTCTCCAGTGATATGTGAACATTCTATAAGAAATTCACACCTCTCCCATAACCTTGCTAAGAAAAATGAATTCTCCCAAAAAAAATCCGAGTCCATTTTTCTGAGATGAATCCTTCGAGGAAAGATTCATCGTGATTTTCGCACTCTCCAGCGATATGTGAACATTCTATAATTAATTGACACCTCTCCCATAACCTTGCTAAAAAAAAATGATTTCTCCCCAAAAAAATCCGAGTCCAATTTTCTGAGATGAATCCTTCGAGGAAAGATTCATCGTGATTTTTGCACTCTCCAGTGACATGTGAACATTCTATAAGAAATTCACACCTCTCCCGTAACCTTGCTAAGAAAAAATGATTTCTCCCAAAAAAAATCCGAGTCCAATTTTCTGAGATGAATCCTTCGAGGAAAGATTCATCGTGATTTTCGCACTTTTCAGTGATATGTTAAAATTCTATAAGAAATTCACACTTCTCCCATAAACTTGCTAAGAAAAAATGATTTCTCCCCAAAAAAATCCGAGTCCAATTTTCTGAGATGCATCATTCGAGGAAAGATTCATCGCGATTTTCGCACTCTCCAGTGATATGTGAACATTCTTTAAGAAATTCACACCTCTCCCATAACCGTGCTTAAAAAAAATTTATTTCTCCCAAAAAAAATCCGAGTCCAATTTTCTGAGATGAATCATTCGAGGAAAGATTCATCGTGATTTTCGCTCTCTCCAGTGTTATGTGAACATTCTATAAGAAATTCACACCTCTCCCATATCCTTGCTAAGAAAAAATGATTTCTCCCCAAAAAAACCCTAGTCCAATTTTCTGAGATGAATCCTTCGAAGAAAGATTCATCGTGATTTTCGCACTCTCCAGTGATATGTGAACATTCTATAAGAAATTCACACCTCTCCCATATGCTTGCTAAGAAAAAAATCCGAGTCCAATTTTCTGAGATGAATCCTTCGAGGAAAGATTCATCATGATTTTCGCACTCTCCAGTGATATGTGAACATTCTATAAGAAATTCACACCTCTCCCATAACCTTGCTAAGAAAAAATGATTTCTCCCCAAAAAATCCGAGTCCAATTTTCTGAGATGAATCATTCGAGGAAAGATTCATCGTGTTTTTCGCACTCTCCAGTGATTTGTAAACATTCTATAAGAAATTCACACCTCTCCCATATCCTTGCTAAGAAAAATATCCGAGTCCAATTTTCTGGGATGAATCCTTCGAGGAAAGATTCATCGTGATTTTCGCACTCTCCAGTGATATGTGAACATTCTATAAGAAATTCACACCTCTCCCATAACCTTCCTAAGAAAAAATGATTTCTCCCAAAAAAAAACCCTAGTCCAATTTTCTGAGATGAATCCTTCGAGGAAAGATTCATCGTGATTTTCGCACTCTCCAGTGATATGTGAACATTCTATAAGAAATTCACACCCCTCCCATAACCTTGCTAAGAAAAATTGATTTCTCCCAAAAAAATCCGAGTCCAATTTTCTGAGATGAATTATTCGAGGAAAGATTCATCGTGATTTTCGCACTCTCTAGTGATATGTGAACATTCTATAAGAAATTCACACCTCTCCCATATCCTTGCTAAGAAAAAAATCCGAGTCCAATTTTCTGAGATGAATCCTTCGAGGAAAGATTCATCGTGATTTTCGCACTCTCCAGTGATATGTGAACATTCAATAAAAAATTCACACCTCTCCCATAACCTTGCTAAGAAAAAATGATTTCTCCCCAAAAAAACCCTAGTTCAATTTTTTGAGATGAATCCTTTGAGGAAAGATTCATCGTGATTTTCGCACTCTCCAGTGATATGTGAACTTTCTATAAGAAATTCACACCTCTCCCATAACCTTGCTAAGAAAAAATGATTTCTCCCAAAAAAATCCGAGTCCAATTTTCTGAGATGAATCATTCGAGGAAAGATTCATCGTGATTTTCGCACTCTCCAGTGTTATGTGAACATTCTATAAGAAATTCACACCTCTCCCATAAATTTGCTAAGAAAAAATGATTTCTCCCAAAAAAATCCGAGTCCAATTTTCTGAGATGAATCATTCGAGGAAAGATTCATCGTGATTTTCGCACTCTCCAGTGATATGTGAACATTCTAAAAGAAATTCACACCTCTCCCATATGCTTGCTAAAAAAAAATCCGAGTCCAATTTTCTGAGATGAATCCTTCGAGGAAAGATTCATCATGATTTTCGCACACTCCAGTGATATGTGAACATTCAATAAGAAATTCACACCTCTCCCATAACCTTGCTAAGAAAAAATGATTTCTCCCCAAAAAAATACGAGTCCAATTTTTCTGAGATGAATCCTTCGAGGAAACATTCATCGTGATTTTCGCACTCTCCAGTGATATGTGAACATTCTATAAGAAATTCACACCTCTCTCATAACCTTGCTAAGTAAAAATGATTTCTCCCAAAAAAATCCTAGTCCAATTTTCTGAAATGAATCCTTCGAGGAAAGATTCATCGTGATTTTCGCACTCTCCAGTGATATGTGAACATTCTATGAGAAATTCACACCTCTCCCATAACCTTGCTAAGAAAAAATGATTTCTCCCAAAAAAATCCTAGTCCAATTTTCTGAGATGAATCCTTCGAGGAAAGATTCATCGTGATTTTCGCACTCTCCAGTGATATGTGAACATTCT
>NW_024727109.1:0-8368 GCF_018991925.1 Homarus americanus
ATATATATATATATATATATATATATATATATATATATATATATATATATATATATATATATATATATATATATATATATATATATATATATATATATATATATATGACAAAGAAGTATGTGTGTGTGTCTGCACGAGAATCTCGGACACTGCTTTACCGATCTGTAGTGATGATGGATGGTGTTATATGTAGTGATGATGGATGGTGTTATATGTAGTGATGATGGATGATATTATATGTAGTGATGATGACTCTCACTGCATTCTTTAAGCTTTCACAGGAAGATGAGTTTGCTCAAATACTCCTGTATGTTGACGTACCCAAGTTCTACATATGGCAGGCTTCAAGGAAAAAGTTCCAGAGAAGAGCTCAAGGATCCGATGTTGTAGGATATCCAGGGATAAAATCAGGCAATGCTTTGGGACGTGTCTACTCGGTTCACCCCAACAACTTTGAATGCTATTGTTTGAGACTACTTTTGCACCACATCCGTGGCCCAACATCATATGCAGCACTCAAGACAGTGAATGGACAAGTTTACAGAACCTATCAGGAAGCGTGCAATCTCCTTGGCCTACTGGAAGATGATGGTCACTGGAATAACACATTAGAAGAGGCAGCAGCTACTCAATCGCCAATGAGAATGAGGAACCTGTTTGCCATCATGATTGCTACATGTGGACTTTCCAACAAAGCCAGCTCTGGAAAAAACACCAAGAAAGTCTTTCAGAGGATCTGCTTCATCAAGCAAGAAGAGAACATCCTGGTCAAGAGATTGAGTTCATGGATGACATGTTCAACAGGGCTCTGATCATGCTGGAAGACAAAGTGATGGAGCTATGCGGAAAAAACCTGACTGATTTTGGATTGCCTTCCCCAGACCGAGAAGAACCACTAGCTGCAAACAGGGAGTTGCTCAGAGACAGACTACCCAGTTGAAGTTCTGGTGAATTTTGTTGAAGAAAATGAGCCTCACCTGGTGCCTGATCAAGCAAATGCTTATGAATAGATCTTGCAAGCGATACAAGCGGAGCAGGGAGGTATGATCTTTCTTGATGCACCTGGCGGGACAGGAAAAACATTCTTGATCAACCTTCTATTGGCCAAAGTACGTCATTAGGGGAAATTGCTCTTGCTCTGGCATGCTCAGGCATTGCTGCAACACTACTAGAAGGAGGACGTACTGCACACTCAACTTTTAAACTGCCTCTCAGCCTCGCTCACAAAGAGAATCCAGTGTGCAACATCAAAAAAGGATGGTCGAAGGCAAAAGTCTTAGACAAATGCAGCCTCATAGTCTGGGATGAATGCACTATGTCTCACAAGTTAACGTTTTAAGCATTGGACAGGACATTGCAAGACATACGAGTAAATGACCAGCTAATGGGTAGCATTACAATGGTCATTGCTGGAGACTTTCGCCAGACCCTATATATATATATATATATATATATATATATATATATATATATATATATATATATATATATATATATATATATATATATATATATATATATATATATATATATATATATATATATATATAATTTTTTTTTTTTCGCCTGGTAAAACTATTTATTTTATCGAAAGACATTTCGTAAATAACTGAGATGCCAATCATCTTTTTTTCCCTTAAGCTGTAAAATATCTACTGCAATGCATCCTTCCTGCCATGGTCTAAACCTTAAATAAGTTTGTAATGAAATGCAATATTGATATACTCCATCATAATTTTATACAGTAGCCTTGTATTCTTGGACACATTGCCAAGATCTGTTCTTTCATTTAAGCACATTATTGTACTGGGCAACCTGTTATCTCCTTCTCTCCTAATGGTCCTAACAATAGTGGCTACAGCAAGTTTCTTTAATCTATGTTCTAAACTTAGTAAATCTAACTCCGTTCTCATTATTTTTATTCTAGTGTTCCGTTGACAACCTAAAACAATTTTCTTGGCTTCGTTTTGCATCACTTCAAGCTTTTTAATAACTTTCTTACTATACAATATAAGGCTGGGAGCTGCATAGTCAATAACTGAACGTATAGTACCGATATAAACCATCTTTAAAATAGGAATACCTGCGCCATTTCCCTTCCATGCCAAAGGTCTTAACGGTCTTAATCGTCCTTTACATGCATTCTCCAGGTATTGCATCTCACGTACTCTACTGTTGGCTTATACCCAATGTGCATCCCAAGTTATTTGTAAACATCAACTTTTTATAGCCCTAATTCAATAAAATATAAATCCCCTTGTTCATAATTTCTGACATGATATTTAGTTTTATCATTGTTAATTACAAGGCCCATTCTACAACAAATTGAACTCAATGCACCTAAAGCTTCTTGCATGTTCTCATACCTTTACTCTGTAAAAGTATATCATCAGCATATAGTATAACCTCTGTGTCTCCAGGAAATTCGTAACGAGCCATTATGGTCAGGGAAGTTCACCTAAGCACACCTCCATCTCTCTTTCTTCTGAGTACTAACCCTGAAACCACACTCTAGCCAACTGTTACTCAAGTAATCCAAAACCCTTTTCAGCAACTTCCAAGAAACCCCTAAATTAATTAGTTACTCAATTATGACTTTTTTATATGCCCTATCAAAGGCCCGCTTTTAAGTCTACAAACGTCCTGCATGTAGCCTTGGAGTTATTCAAACATTTTACAACACAGTCTGCAGTACTTCTCCCTTTCATAAATCCATGTAAATTGGGCAACAAGAGATTTTCCACTTTTTACAACAACCTGTTTAATACTATTCTTTCCATCATTTTACTAAAACAAGAGGTCAAAGATATTGGACGAAAATCTTCATTGTTCTTGGTATTGGTACAATTACTGCTTTCTTCCACTAATAGGGATATAACTTCCATTATAAGACATATTAAACAAGTCTAACAGGGGCCCTTCTCTAATACTAGCCAGACAGTGAAGGATATCATATGTTATTCCATCATCACTGGGTGCCGTAGACTTTCCCTTTTTAATCGCATAAAATAACTCGCCTTTCGTTATAGGAACACATGTATCATCCTCCAGTGTACACTGACTTTATACTAACCACGCCTAAGTCTACTCTTGCATTGTAATGAGGCTTGCACACTGAGGTAATTCCAATAACTGTAATTATATGAAAGATAGGAAAGCGGACCGAAATGTTGAGCTCATTGGGTCCTAAAATGTGCTAAGCCAAAACAATAGATGGCGCCAGTGTGCAACTCGTGTCATCTGCAAAGACTATAGTTTGTTTATGTAACGTGATCACGAAATTCACTTACTGTTAAATGGCAGCAAGAGGACACCGGTGCGTGTTATACCACAGAACCAAGAAAGATCAACCCCAATTTGTATACCATTCATTCCCAAATGATAAAGAAAGGTAAGAGCACAGTTTTGAATTACATACTGTACATATGATATGACAGGTTTATTTATCATTATATTAACAAACAATGTGAAAACTCCATGCAGGCAAAGTAGAATCTGATTTTTAAATATTATTTACAGGTGCTTGCAATGGATACAAGTACTGGGGCTTGAGAAACTTAAAGGAAAGAACCCCAAAAATATAAGCAAAAACACCAGATTATGTAGCCATCATTTTTCCTAAGGCAATTACATTGCAGGGAAGGCAATTACTAGGCTTTGTAAAAATGCATGTCCAGATATTAACCTAGGTTTGTAGTATGTACACTCGGAAACCATAATCTCTAGCCCACCTGGGTCTGTGCTGGAGGTTAGAACAGTGTCCTTTCTGGATGGGGGAGGTAGGGGGCCCACTCTAACTATCACGAGGCAACACACGCACGAACACACACAGTCATAGTACAGCTGTACAGATGACATTATGTATAAATATTGTATATGGCATTTTATGCTCTGCATTATCTTCAAAATATATGAACACGAAGAATAAATACCATAGGTTGTAGTTACGAAAGTATGAAGGGAAATAAACACATCCAAATCACCCAGTGACTCCACACAACCTTTACAGCGCTTGTGTGTGTGTGTGTGTGTGCCAGACCACGATGCTTGCCATCATTCGCACAACTAAATGAAAAATCGTGTTTAATTTAACTACATATTTCAAAAACCTTAAATTACATGTGGATCAGTCACTCCTCATTTTACACACTTATAGTGTAATACTTTGACCATCCCACCTGGGCACATGGAGGCCCACGGTAACTCTCACCGGGCAACATACGCACGAACACACGTTATGATATGAACCCTTCCAGGCTTCACTATCATTATCATGTTATGTTCATCGTGCTCTGTATCTTGGTAACTAGTCATAGAATCAATACATGACAGTGTTATTAGTATAATATTGTAACTTTTACCCTACAGTTATTGTTCTAAATCATGGACAAGAAAGATATATATATATATATATATATATATATATATATATATATATATATATATATATATATATATATATATATATATATATATATATATATATATATATATATATATATATATATATTTGTATCCGGTCGGAATTACTGGACGTTAATTTCTCACTTGACTTGGGGTTTATTAAATATTATTAGATGGTAATTGCAGTGGAAGCGCCCCTTAGTGAGAAATCCCGATCCAGCACAAGAGCACTTAAATTTACTAAACAAAATGAATTGTCCCTGACCCGTGGAAGGATAGCGTCTGTGACTGAGACACACTGTAAAATTTACACTTATATTCCCTCCAACACTACAAACACAATCAAATAGTGGTGCACCAATATGCTCACTTCTTAACCTGAACTTAAAATACTACTCTGGGGAATAAAAGTTATACATGATGTTGAAATTATTAGAAACTCAGGCAGTGCCTCATTAGAGGATAATAAGTTTAAAGTATTAAGAAATGTTGCTTGCACACATGAACCAGGCCTTAAGGGCTTTCAACAAAATATCAATCACTGAGAAAATGGTATTAACAAAATAAGAAATTAATAACTCTACAAGGAATAGGCCTTAAGGGCACTCACCAAAATTATATCCAGCACTGAGAAAATGGTCTAAAAATCAGAGCTTATTAACTCCACCCTGAATAGGCCTTCAGGGCGCTCAACAAAATTATATTACCCCAACAGATACACACCTCTTAACCTAACTTAAACACTACTCTGGGGAACAAAGGTTATACCTGAGATTGAGATTATAAAGAAATATTAAATGCACACAGCATACATTAGTAACTGAAAAAATAGTATTAACTACACACAAAAATATTGTCACTATTATTAAGAAGTTACCGAGTCCACCAATACCCGTGAACCATGCTTCCTAACCTAACACACACACAGATTCCACCTGCACTCCGTAGTCGTTTAAGGCACAACCAACAGGCACCCGTAGTTTAAGGCCCAAATCAGCCTTTCTCCACCTTGGAAAGTGTACCTCTAAACTCCACTGACTCTTGGCCCCAGTGTGCGGCCCTGTATCACTCAGCTGGCTTCACTTTACCCCCAGTACATCCATGAAGCGGAAGGGAGTGAGCCAATCAGACCTTGTACAGTTGAGAGAAGCTTTAGCTTCCCGTTAGCAAGAGGGTTTCACTAAGCTGCTTGAGATATGTGGTATTGTGAGCCGAGGTAGAGGAGAGCTGATGACCCCAACGATCGTGCCGTCGTCAGCTGGGCACCCAGACGGCAAGATTTACTCAAGAGATCCTTTGATACCCCGCTAAACAGTGACAGGCCTGCACTGATCGGTCCAACGGCGACAATCGCCAATCCTCAATCATCAACGACAGTCTCAAACGGCAGTCAAACTCTCGCAGTCAATTTCTCGGTCAAGTGGGTTCTGACGGAAACCCTGAAATGAACTCACTGTTAGCTCTTGTTAACTTTATCACTGCCCTATCTAAACCCTGTCTGAGATCGAATGAGACTTACTTGTTATACTGCAATAGCGCAACACAGGTGACTAGGCCGCGTGACTATTTCTGTGACGGATGCGCAGGGACGTCTTGTTGATCCGAATGCTGTCGCGTTACTGAGAGCTAGCCAACCTCGTGTCCTCTCAAGGCGTCAGCTTAGGCCTATGTGACATATTTTCCGCCTAACTAATAACTCCTTGGGACACCCGTAACATTATTCAGACTGATAAACGATCTATAATAATTCCAAATTCAATAATAGTCCCTTAACTTCATGAATCTCATCATTATTAATTCGGCAAATTACATTTATTATCATATAGGCCTAGTTCCACAACCTCTCGCTATGTGCGGGGAGCGCTCTCTTCCCTCAGACGACCTTGAAAACTCAGTATCGCCAATGGCGCGGCGTTTGAAATTACTCTCAAATTTCTGAATATTACAATCGACCCCCCTAAAAAAAGACAGCACTGTCCTCATGTGCTGAGAAAAATATGCGTACGACCCCCCCTAAAAAATTGTTCTAAGAAACTGCATCTCACCCCTGCAACGTGCTAAACTCAGCATTTCGGTCTTCTCTTCTCTCCTTTTCTCTCCCTCTAACATATATATATATATATATATATATATATATATATATATATATATATATATATATATATATATATATATATATATATATATATATATATATATATATATATATATATATATATATATATTATACCATATATTTAACCCTTCTCAACAAATGCAAGGATGTTGCCCAGTGAGAGTTACCGTGGGCTTCCATGTGCCCAGGTGGGATGGTCAAAGTATTACACTATAAGTGTGTCAAATGAGGAGTGACTGATCCACATGTAATTTAAGGTTTTTGAAATATGTAGTTAAATTAAACACGATTTTTCATATAGTTACGCGAATGATAGGAAATAAAAGATATAGATGGGGTGTGGTGGAATCATCGTGGTCTGGCCACAAGCACTGTAAAGGTTGTGTGGAGTCACTGGGTTGTTTAAAAAGTGTTTATTTCCATTCATACTTTCGTAACTACAACCTATGGTAATTTTTCTTCGTGTTCATATATAATGAAGATAATGCAGAGTATAAAATGCCATATACAATATTTATACATAATGTAATCTATACAGCTGTACTATGACTGTGTGTGTTCGTGCGTGTGTTGCCTCGTGATAGTTAGAGTGGGCCCCCGTCCAGAAAGGACACTGTTCTAACCTCCAGCACCGATCCAGGTGGGCTAGAAATTATGGTTTCCGAGTGTACAGTATGTCAAATATCATATATTGCAAATAAATATGTTGGCATACGTATATGTCTATAGACTCTATAGACATTATTTTCTGAGCCACATTTATATATTTATATATTTTGGGGGAAAATAAACCATAAAACTATATAGTATATGTATTTTCTTCACCCCCAAAATACTGAGTGTTACTTATGATCCTAAAAAACAATGTAATATTTTATATTCTAAAGAATAGAAAATTAGTTGGCATTCGGTTGACTTAAATGAATACATGAAATAGGATATTTATATGATAAACACATTAAATATGCAAAAATATGTTCCAAACCTGAATAGAAATTAAAGGGAGTAACAATTCTTCCAGCAACTTATTATAACATAGCAAGGTGAACTTTATGTGTATTATATGGTGAAAATATAAAATTGGTTATATTAACATATCTTAAGCATATTTCACATGAAAAATTGACACGATAGCAACCGTTAAAATGATGCTCCGTATAGTGATTTGCCAGCTCAATAGATGGCGCTGTCGTGGATTTAGCCACATATCTTTTTTAATGGTTGGGATAGTCGCTTTCCTATCTTTCGTATATAGTCATTTGTATTTAAACAAAACTAGCAGTCCTAGCCTTTTTCCTACTAAGTTGACTGGCCCTACCCTGTGGGTCAATGTAGCTGTTGCCCTTGCTTCGAACACCTCGTACTTTTCCACTTCCTTCCATATGTCACCCAAACTCTTGCCCTTAACGATTCTCCCTAAAAAGTCTGTCCAGTATTTATTCTGCTCATTTTTTTTTTTTTTTCAGTACTTCCTTAATTTCATTAACATTTCGATTTGCACTCCATTCTCTTTGCACCTTTCTAAAGAGTCTACTCCAGCCCAACAGTCACAAAAAACCGACCATGGCGTTTCAGGACACTGATTCATAAAACATGGCAAAGCAGGTGTTGGAGCTTCATGGGCTGAATGAACCCCTCCCATTACTGTGAGAAGATTTCGATTGTATCTCTCTCTCTTTGGATTTACTATACACCTGATTTGTTGACCTAGAACTTCTATAATTGATTTTTATTTTTCAACATAAATTATTCTCTATGCACATTAGAAACTTTTACTCTTCTTATTATAAGACTATTATCCCCTGTGAATGACCGCTGGTCATGCTCCTCTCAAACAACGATTCTCTC
>NW_024727110.1:5000-75000 GCF_018991925.1 Homarus americanus
TAAAGTCTTGTGCCGTCAGACCTGAGAGTATTGAGTCCCTGAGTCTTCCTAGTCAATGAAAACACCAGTAAGGAAATACCTCAGTATTGGCAGGAAATATCACGAAAACCCCCCACAAATTTCCTACAGCAGGGAAAAAAAATTATGTACCTGTATAATGTTTTGAGGTTTTTGTTGTCTGGGATTTTTTCTGTGTTTGTGTAAGGAAATTAAAAGCGCCTGAAGACTTTTTTTTTGTATGTTAGTTTTTAGTTGTTGATTGGTGGTGAAATATAGACACTTGAATATTTGTTTTCATCTATTGTTGTTTCTCTTGGGATGGGGAAAACAACAGACTCTCGAACATTAAAAATAAGCCTTAATTGATGCGTTTTTTTGGAGGGGGCGAAAAACCATAGACTCTCGAGAATAATTATCCTTTTTTGTGTTGTGACGAGAAACCATAGATTATCATTGATCTCTCATTTGTTTCGTTTTGGTGAAATGATTGTAAATACACGAAGAATCGATTTTGTATTTATATTCTTCTGATTTTCATTTATTTCACTGATAAATAAACTATAGACGAATAAAGAAAATTTACTCTATCTAAGATTTATATTTATATCGAAAATAAATTTATTCTTGAAGAGTAATAATATTTCATCATATTTCTCAGTTGAACAATTACCATGAATTTAATAACTCAGAATACGTGTCTATTGAAGCCCTTTTTTCCAATAACTCACTCAATGTCATAGAAAATATTGTTTATGTAATCTAACTTTTGCGACTTTTTTTTCGTAAACCAATGAAAAACATATAATTAAGTCATTTTTCCCCGGCACTGACTAATAGAATTTACAAAGGGATTTAAGTTATTTTTCCTTCTTTCCTTTCAATAATTGGATCGAAAAGAAGGACGTGTTTGTAATACTTAATAGGTTCCTGGGATTACAGATCATCAGGAACACTATAATTAAATATTATGATAGTATAGGACGACTCAAACATTGTGGTGGATTGCAGTAGTGTGTGGTGGTGTGTTTGTTGGGGTGTGGTGAATTGGTGATGTGTAGTGAGTTGCGGTGACATAGTGAGTTTGATGAAGTATAGTGAATAGAGAGTGATGAATGTTGAGCTGTGTGTTCCAGGCTTTACATGTAGACGACACACACACACACACACACACACACACACACACACAAAGGGATATTACACCACACTCAAAGAGTTAATGCCACCATACTCAAAGGTTAGCCCTTACCGTACTCAAGGATTAACGGTGACTGTCCACAAGATAAAAATACTGAGTCAATTAACATATACCAAATACCAATTCCATTTTTTTAATTTGAAAATATTACAATTTTGAACTTCTCCAAACGTGATTACAACTTGGAAATAAAGCAGTACAAATATCATTGGTTATTAATGTTATTATTATTTATTGATATTGATGATGATATTATATTGATGATGATGTGTGTGTGTGTGTGTGTGTGGTGAGTGTGTGTGTGTGTGTGTGAGTGTGTGTGTGTGTGTGTGTGTGTGTGTGTGTGAGGTGTGTGTGTGTGTGTGTGTGGTGTGTGTGTGTGTGTGTGTGTGTGTGTGTGTGTGTGAGTGTGTGTGTGTGTGTGTGTGTGTGTGTGTGGGACCTTGCCAGCCAAACACCTGTCTGGGACTAGTGAACACCTGTTATTCTACTATTGTTTTATAATTTGAAGCTTCAGATATATGGTTCTGGCTCAGACTCTTTCCACTTAAGCAAAATTAGTCCCTCATTCAAAGCTTGATTCAGTCCGTCGTCCTCATTCAAAAGCGATTCAGTCCGTCGTCCCTCATTCAAAGCTTGATTCAGTCCGGGCTTCGAGAGATTTTTTTTTCAGGGTTAACTCTTCCTTTAATTGGCCAGAGGAGAAAAAGAAAGGTGTTTGGATATCTTCTGTGTGGGGAAGGGGAGAAGGAAGGAAGGAAGGAAGGGAGGAGGGAGAGGAGGGAGGGAGGTGAGGAGGAGGATGGAGGGGAGGGAGGGAAGGAAGGGGGAGGGGAAGGAAGGAGGGAGGAAGAAGCAAGGGAGGGAATGAATGAGGGAAGGAAGGAGGAGGAAGGAAGAGGGAAGGAAGGAAAGAGAGGAAGGAAGGAATGAATGAGGAAGGAAAGGAAGGAATGAATGAGGAAGGAAGGAATGAGGAGGGGAAGGAAGGAGGAGGGTGTAAAGTGTTACCTCCTTGCTACCTGCTCATGGGAGACTTTGAGAAGCTGCTCTTAAGGTGAAGGTGTGGGTGTGGTGTGGTGTGTGGTGTGGTGTGGTGTGGTGTGGTGTGGTGTGGTGTGGTGTGTGGTGTGGTGTGGTGTGGTGGTGGTTGGTGTGGGGTGTGGTGTGGTGTGGTGTGGTGTGGTGTGGTGGTGTGGTGTGGTGGTGGTGTGTGATTATTGGTTGATGATTGACGGTTATTGATTATTGATTGGTGGTTGTGGTTGTGATTGGCTAGTTATTGGGTTGTGGTGTGGTTATTGATTGTGGGTTATTGGTTATTGGTTGTGAGTCAGTTATTGAGTTATTATTAGTTATTGGTGTGGTGAAGGTTTCATTGGTGGTGGTGTAAGCTGTTCATTATTATCTCTCATCCATTATCTCTCATCCATTATCTCTCATCCTTATCTCATCCATTATCTCTCATCCATTATCTCTCATCCATTATCTCTCATCCATTATCTCTCATCTTCACTTCTCTGTTTTTGTGATGAATGGATTAAGGATAAAGAAACCAAAAAGAAAGTGAGGAAAATGCTCAAACACACACAAACACACACACACAAACACACACACACAAACACACAAACACACACACACAAACACACACACACCAAACACACACAACACACACAAACAACCCATTCATCATCTCAACTAATAAGCCCACATTATACCAGGACCTTATCAATAAATATGCAACGAATGTACATATAAACTTTATTTAAAGATGTTTGTATTAATGTATGAACAGGTTCACATAGGGGTGAGGTTTGGTTAGCGCTCGTTAATGAGTTTGTGTTGATTTAATATAATGACTGACTGTTTCTTCTGATTTCACTGATGCAAGCTCTTTTACGTGAATGAGGGTGATTTTTTTTTCGTGTGTGATTTAAGCCAATAACCAGTTCATGTTATTTTTTGTATTTTTCTTAGTAGTTTATAGAATTAATGTAAACTTTGATTTATATTTATTATATAAACTTTTTGTTAATTTCCAGCCAAAAATGTCAATTACAGGTAAATATTTAATACTCGGATGTGTTTGTCAGGTGATGGCGTCAACCAGTCTTCTGTTTGTTTACACCTGAGCTGTGATGTCACGGAGAAACCATGATAACAACCTCCATGGTGATCTGGGTAGGTGGTGTGTTAGAAGATAATGTCCTGCTCTGTTCCGTGTCTCTATGTTAATCTTCTCTTTCTCTCTATTCTTCGTTATTCCTTCCTGAATTTCCTCTTATTCCATCCTTCAACCTGTCATCATTCTATCCTATTTGGTTCTTCAGATACGTCTTTTATTTCACTGTCACTCACTCCAGTCACTCCAGAGTTCCCAGTCACTCCTATCCCCCCTCCTCTATACCCCCTCCTCCAGTTACGATTTTTCCCCCCCCTCTCATTTCCCCTCCAGGTTATTATTTCTCTTCTAATTTATTCCAATTATTATCATTTGTTTCTTCTATTCGTCTGTCAGTCACCCCAAGAATAGTGACTGTATCAAATCTTCAGTACAGTCAAACACTCATGTACAGTCACCCTCCAAAAGCACCTGTCTATACAAAATTGTGTTAGGTTAGGTTAGGTTAGGTTAGGTTGGGTTAGGTTGAGTTAGGTTAGGTTAGGTTAGGTTGGGTTAGGTTGGGTTGGGTTGGGTTAGGTTAGGTTAGGTTAGGTTAGGTTGGTTAGGTTGGGTTGGGTTGGGTTGGTTAGGTTAGGTTGGGTTAGGTTGGGTTAGGTTAGGTTAGGTTGGGTTAGGTTAGGTTAGGTTGGGTTAGGAAAGGTTGGGTTGGGTTAGCGTTCGGGTATTTAATTATCAGGTAAAATAATTGGGATGACTAATCTTCAAGTGATTATTTGTTTTATCGTTTTACCTGTTTATTTGTCTCCTGAGTGTGTCCAGTACATGATATTTAAATGAATGTTAGGACACACTGCAATGAGAATGATGATGTGTGTGTGTGTGTGTGTGTGTGTGTGTGTGTGTGTGTGTGTAATTCAACTAATACATTATAACATCAACAGCAACTCATCTCAATATCAACAATACACACACACCCTCACACACACACACACACACTCACACACACACTATATACACGCCCTTCACCTCCCTCCGTCAGCCCTCGTACACCATCAAGGTCAACCAACAAATGACAAATAAACAGACGGGGAGGAGGTGCCCTCAGCGCCATCTGTTGCTGGTAGGGAAGACTAATGAGACTCGATTCGCGTTATTGGTTGTATCTCTTGATGGTTTCCCTCTTGCTATTATTGCCTTTTTGTTTCTTCTTGTTTATCATTTGGTCAACAGGTGTAAGGAGGAGAGATGGTTTAGTTGTGTAGTTAGGAATATTGAGTAGATGATGGTAACTACTGTACAAGGTGTGTTCATGTTGTTAGAGTGAGACAGGTGTGTTAGTGGAGGTGTGTTTAGTGAGACAGGTGTGTTAGGTGAGACAGGTGTGTTAGTGGAGGTAAAAGTGAGACAGGTGTGTTAGGTGAGGTGTGTTTAGTGGAGGTGTGTTAAGTGAGACAGGGTGTGTTAGTGAGGCAGGTGTGTTAAGTGAGACAGGTGCAGTGAGGCAGGTGTGCAGTGTGGTTAATTGCTGAGACAGGTGTTGGCAGAGATATTATTATTATTATTATTATTATATATTATTATTATTATTATTATTATTATTGTTGTATTATTATTATTATTATTATTATATTATATTATTATTATTGTTTTGTTGTTGTTAACCTCTTAAAACTCACTTCTTAATCCCTGGGTTATGATAAATTACAATGATAAAAGTTAGCAGATCAATCTGTCACGACAAACAGCGGCAGTACTCAACATTCTGTACTCAACACATTCACTCTGTACTCGTCAACAACACTCAGTACTCAACACGTTCACTCTGTTTACACGGCACATAAAGAGAGTCTGATTCTCTCCTTCACAGACAGAGAGCAGTTTAAGAGGTTGAGATCTGACCTTATATGACATCTGATCACTCACTGACACCGGAGTAAACACCAGCAATAAACACAAACAGACGCCAGGATTTTTTTTTCATGACCAACGCCATCTGTTGTTGGTGGGGAAAACATTTCCCAGTATCCCTTGCTTGGTGAATCGTGTTATTTTTTCTTCTCTTAATTCAATCTATCAATATATCTTTAAGGGCAGTTATGATGATATACATGACATATTATTTACTGAAGAAGTAGTTAAACTGGGTGATTAAACCTTTGAACTGAAGAAATTAGAGGATTGTAAACATCGTCCCAAATATAGCGTAGTGTCAGGTAAGAATATGGTAAGAACCTGCAAAATATATTTTTCTTTTCTATTCTTATTAATTTTATGAGTTTATTGTGTGACAAGTGTTATGTTTTGTATCAAGGTAACTAACTAGATGATTATTTCAGTGTGTGTGTGAGTGGTTGAGTGTTGGTCATGTATGTGTGTCTGTGTGAACATGTGTGTGGTGTGGTGGAGTGTGTTCATGTTTGTGTGTGAACAACACCTGTGTGTGTGTCTGTGTGTGTGTGTGAGTGTTCAAGTTTGTATGTGTAAAAGGCCTGTGTCTGCTGTGTGTGTGTGTGTGGTGGAGTGTGTTACAGAGCACAACATTGGTCGTTAGTTTTGTACATAGTTGTTGAATTATTCCCCACTATAGCATAGTAGACGGCAGGAGGCAACATGTCTGGCCACACCTTGTTATTCGTCTGCATGAGAGGCATTCAAGACATTGTGTGTGTGGTTCTATACATGGGGATTGACCCAGCACTGGGTGTAAAAAAAAAAAAGTGATACCAAGCTTAATATGTCGGCTATCTTGCCATTGATGTGTGTGTGTGTGTGTGTGTGTGTGTGTGTGTGTGTGTGTGTGTGTGTGTGTGTGTGTTAGGTACCTCAGGGCTTCGCCATATTTCACTCTTGACATCTTTCTCGATTCCTTTATGCGTTTACTTAGTTCTTCTACTCCCCTTCCCTCCCCCCCTCCTTCACCAACAGAGGAGGGGGAGGGGGGGTGAGCCAGGGGGTGTGAAGGTGGACGAGGGTGGACGTGGTAGACAGTAGGAGGCAGGGGGGGATGGAAGGTGTGCCAGAAACTTCTTTGTTATAAGGTATTATTGGTAAATTGTTTTGTTGAACCTGTGGATTCTGATACCTGTACCTCTCTCTCTCTCTCTCTCTCTCTCTCTCTCTCTCTCTCTCTCTCTCTCTCTCTCTCTCTGTGTGTTCTTGGGTGTGTATGTGTGTGTTTATATATGTTCGAACACTTGTTTTATCTGAATCATAAGAAAACAAATAAAAGCAGAGATATTCCTCATCAACCAACACAGTTCAACAACAACAACATATATAAATATCAATCAGCTGATATTGTATAAGCAAAACCAGGTGGACCCAAGTGTGAGACTCAGGTGTATGCAGCAACATAAATACTTCTCTTAATTTTATTCACCAACATAATATTAATAAAATGATAAAATATACAAATAAAATAAAAATATATAATGTTTATCAGTGAATTTGACTTCCCCGCCAACTTTGAGACAACATCAATCAGCTGTGTATGACATTATAAACAAACCCATTTTGAGCAGGTGTGTGTGTGTGAGGAGTGTAAGGTCGGTCCGTCAGGTGACTTTTACTATAAGCTTATATTGATTAGTTAGGACGTGCTCAGAGGTCCATTGATTACGGTTGTCAAGGAGAATGTGACCCAATGGACCTCTTGGTGCGTCTGGTGGTGTCAATATTCAGAAGAGAGAGAGAGATGCAGGTTCAACAAAACAAGGCTGGATGGGACGTGTGTGTGTGTGTGTGTGTGTGCACAACTTAACCTAACCTAACTAACTAACTAACCCTGCCTAACCCTGCTTAACCTGCTAACTTCTTTAACACAACACAACCTAACCTAACAACCTAACCTATTGCCCTAACCTAACCTAACCTAACCTAACCTAACCTAACCCCTAACTTAACTAGCAACCCTAACCTAACTAACTTTCTTAACTAGCAACCTGGCTTGCCTAACCTAACCTAACACAATTTTGTATGAGCAGAGTGTTTTTGGGTGACTGTACATGAAGTGTTTGTGTACGAATTTGATACAGTCACTATTCTTGGGTGACTGACAGGCGAATGGGCAAAAACAAATATTAATAGTGGAATAAATTAGAAGAGAAATAACAAATTAGAGGGGGAAAAATCAACAGGTGGGAGGGTATAGAGTGGGGAGAGATGGTGGAGTGACTGAGGCTCTGGAATGACTGGGCAAGTGACAGTAGGGGAAATAAAAAGACGTATCTGAAAAGAACCAAATGAGATAGAATGATGACGGGTTAAGGATGGAAAGAATAGAGGAAATTCAGGAAGGAATAACGTAGAATAGAGAAAGAAATTAACATAGAGACACGGAATAGAAATGGGATTCTTAACAACACCACCTACTTAGATCACCATGGAGGTTGTTATCAATGACTTCTCCGTGACATCACAGCTCGAGTGTAAACAAACAAGACTGATTGACGCCATCACCTGACAAACACACCTGGAATTATTAAATGTTTACTATAATTGACATTTTTGGCTGGAATTCAGTCAAAAAGTTTTCTCTTTAATAAATCAAACTTTACATTAATTTTATAAACTACTAAGAAAAAATACAAAAATAACATCACGAGGAACTGGTTTATTGGCTTGGATTAAATCACACGAAAAAAAATCACCCTCACCATGGAAGCTTCCATCAGTGAAATCAGAAGAAACAGTCGGTCATTATATTAAATCAACACAATCATTAACGACGCCAGCCAAACCTGACCCTATGTATCTCTGTTCATATACATTAATACAAAGCTTATCTTTAAATAAAGTTATATACATTTATTTACTGTTGATAGGTCCAGGTATAATGTTGATTTGTAATTGAGATGATAGATAGGTTTGTTTGTGTGGCTGTGGCTGTTTGGTTTGTGTGTGTGTGTGTTTGTGTGTGTGTGTTTGTGTGTGTGTGTTTGTGTGTGTGTGTTTGTGTGTGTGTGTTTGTGTGTGTGTGTGTGTGTGTTTGTGTGTGTGTGTTTGTGTGTGTGTGTTTGTGTGTGTGTGTTTGTGTGTGTGTGTTGTGTGTGTGTGTGTTTGTGTGTGTTTGTGTGTGTGTGTGTTTGTGTGTTTGTGTGTGTGTTTGTGTGTTTGAGCATTTTCCTCACTTTCTTTTTGGTTTCTTTATCATAATCATTCATCACAAAAACAGAAAGTGAAGATGAGAATAATGGATGAGATGAGAATAATGGATGAGGAATAATGGATGAAGATAAGGATGAGATAATGGATGAGATATGGATGAAATAATATGAACAACACACCACCACCACAGCTTCACCACCACACACACACCACACTACACCACACCACACCACACACCCACCACACCACACCCCACACCACACCACCACACACCACACCACACACCCACCACACACACCACCACACACCACACCACACCACACCACACCACACACACACACACACACCACACCACACCACACCACACCACACCACACCACACCACACCACACCACACCACACACACACACCACACACCCCACACACACACACACCACACACCCCATGTCTTCACCTTAAACACTTCCATTCTCCATGTGAAAGAGTAGCAAGGAAGGCATGCTTTACACCCCCTCCCTCCCTTCCTTCCTCCCTCATTCTCCCCTCATTCATTCCTTCCTTCCCTTCCTCATTCACCTTCCCTCCTCACTCATTCCTTCCTTCCCTCCTTCCTTCCCTCCCCTCCTTCCTTCCCTTTCATTCCCTCCCTCCCTCCTTCCTTCCCTCCTTCCTTCCTTCCTCCTTCATCCTCCTCCTTCCTTCCTCCTCCCTCCCTCCCCTTCCTTCCCCTTCCTCCTCCTCCATCCCTCCTCCTTCCTTCCTTCCTTCCTTCTCCTTCCCCCTTACACAGAGATCCAAACACCTTTTTTCTCCTCTGGCCAATTAAAGGAAGAGTTAACCTGAAAAAAAATCTCGAAGCCCGGACTGAATTAAGCTTTGAAATGAGGACGACGGACTGAATCAAGCTTTGAATGAGGGGACGACGGACTGAATTAAGCTTTGAATGAGGACGACGGACTGAATCAAGCTTTTGAATGAGGGGACGACGGACTGAATTAAGCTTTGAATGAGGACGATGGACTGAATCAAGCTTTGAATGAGGGACGACGGACTGAATTAAGCTTTGAATGAGGGACGACGGACTGAAAAGCTTTGAATGAGGACGACGGACTGAATCAAGCTTTGAATGAGGGGACGACGGACTGAATCAAGCTTTGAATGAGGACGACGGACTGAATCAAGCTTTGAATGAGGGGACGACGGACTGAACGCTTTGAATGAGGATTTTGTTTATGGAAGAGTTCAGAGCTTCGTGAACCATAGTATTCGAAGCTTCAAATTATAAAACAATAGGTAGAATAACAGGTGTTCATTAATTAGTCCCGTGACAGGTGTGTTTATAGTCTTTCACACACACACACACACACACACACACACACACACACACTAATAACCCTTAATGATATTCGTACTCGCTTCTATTCCAATGTAATCACGTTTGAGAGAAGTTCAAAATTGTAATTATTTCTTCAAATTAAAAAAAAAATGGAATTGGTATTTGGTGGTTAAGTGTTAATTGGATCTCAGTATTTTTATCTCAGGTAGACAGTCACCGTTAATCCCTTGAGTACGGTGGCATTAACCCTTTGAGTACGGTGGCATTAACCCTTTGAGTACGGTGGCAACAACCCCTTGTGTGTGTGTGTGTGTGTGTGTGTGTGTGTGTGTGTGTGTGTGTGTGTGTGTGTGTGTGTGGTGTGTGTGTGTGTGTGTGTGTGTGTGTGTGTGTGTATGTGTCGTCTACATGTAAAAGCCTGGAACACACAGCTCACCATTCATCACTTCTATTCACTATACTTCATCAAAACTCACTATGTCACCGCAACTCACTACACATCACCACAATTCACCACACCCCCACAACAACACACCACCACACACTACCGCAATCCACCACAATACGAGTCGTCCTATACTAATTACAATATTTAATTATAGTGTTCCTGATCTGTAATCCCAGGAAACTCATTAAGTATTACAAAACACGTCCTTCTTCTCGATCCAATTATTAAGAAAGAAGAAAAAATAACTTAAATCCTTTGTAAATTCATTAGTACCAACTGGCGGGAAAATGATCAATTATATTTTTTTCATTGCTTCTACGAAAAAAAGTCGAAAAGTAGATTAGATAACAATATTTTCTATGACATTGAGTGAGTTATTGGAAAAAAAAGGGCTTCAATAGACACGTATTCTGAGTATTAAATTCATCAGGTAATAAGTCAAAAAAACTGAGAAATATAGATGAAATATTATTAACTCTCTTCAAGAATAATTTTTATTTTCGATATAAATATAAATCTTTAGATGGAGTAAATTTTTATTCGTCTATAGTTTATTTATCAGTAGAAATAAATGAAAATCAGAAGAATATAAATACAAAAATCGATTCTTCGTGTATTTACAATCATTTCCCACCAAAACGAAAACAAATGAGATCAATTCTTCGATAATCTATAGTTTCCCGTCACAACACAAAAAGGATAATTATTCTTCGAGTCTATTTTTTCTCCCCCTCAAAAAAAAAAAGCATCAATTAAGGTTTATTTTTAATGTTCGAGAGTCTATTGTTTTCCCCATCCCAAGAGAAACCAAATAATAGATGAAAAACAAATATTCAAGTGTCTATATTTTTCCCACCACCAATCAACAACTAAAAAAAATAACATAAAAAAAAAAAAAGTCTTCAGGCGCTTCACACAAACACAGAAAAAAAAATCCCAGACAACAAAACAACAACAAAAACTCAAAAACATTATACAGGTATAATTTTTTTCCCCGCTATAGGAAATAATTTTGGGGGTTTCAGGATATTTCCGCCAATACTGAGAAAAATTTCCTTCACTGGTGTTTTCATTGACTAGTGTGAAGACTCAGGGACTCACAATTTCTCAGGTCTGACGGCATAAATCGTCGACTTTTAACGAGGAAAAACAATGGGGGAGGAAGGGAAGATGAGGGAGAGAAGGGAGAGGTGGGGAGGGTGAGGAGGGTGAGGATGGGTGGGGAGGGAAGGAGTGGGGAAGGGAGAAAAAAGGAGAGAGAGGAGAGAGAGAGAGAGTGTGTGTGTGTGTGTGTGTGTGAGTGTGTGTGTGTGTGTGTGTGTGTGTGTGTGTGTTTTCGACGTTGGGATAACCACTTTGTAAAATCAATTCCTTCCTTGACTTAGTTCATGAAAGCTTCTGAAAGTTAGCACACACACACACACACACACACACACACACACCACACACAATCAGTTAACATGGTGTGGACATCAACCTGACTAGTTCCTGTAAGTGGCATCTGAACTCTTCTGAAAGCAAGTTTTAGGTTTCAATCTTTTTCTTTTTTTTTTTTCACCAAGTTTATAATCTGACTAACTTTTCTCTCTCTCTCTCTCTCTCTAACTGAGAGAGATAGAGAGAGCCGCCTGAGGTCCTTCAAATGAGCTCCATTAGTCTAATTAGTGATGCCAGGAGGAGGTTTTCACCGTCAGGAGCAACACAGATGATTACTGAACTACTGCTGGGGGTGAAGGGGGTGAAGGTGAAGGGAGGAAGGAGAAGGAGGTAAAGGAAGGAGTTTTTGCGCTGATCAACACAAGTGATTACTGAGCTATTCCTTTTCCTTCCCTCTTTAAACCATCTTCTTTCCATCTCTTTCTCCTCTGTCTTCATCCTTCATCCTCTATCTTTCCTCTCTTTCACATCCCCTCCCTCTTCCCCTTTCATCCTCCTATCTCCTTCTCTCCCTCCTTTCTCCTTCTCTCTTCATTCACCTCCTACCCCCCTCCCCTCCCTCCCTCCTCCTCCATAATATAAATAATTCCTAAGGCTGTTAATTATACTGTTTATAATATCTAGTAGAAGCGTAATGAGGGTGTATTTTAATAACTCTCTCTTGACGCCAACACCTGAGTAGTCATGACCGATTTCAAGTGTGTTATTGTACCGTAAATTTGGTCTTTAGTTTTATTTTCACCAATTTGACTTCATTTGACTTATTTTTTACCAATTTTGACTTCATTTCACTTATTTTCACCAATTTTGACTTCATTTGACTTATTTTACAATTTTGTACTTTAATTTACTAATTTTTACCAATTTTGACTTCATTTGACATTTTTACCAATTTTGTATCTTCATTTCTATTTTCACCAATTTGACTTCATTTCACTTATTTTCACCAATTTGACTTCATTTCATATTTTACCAATTTTGTACTTCATTTGACTAATTTTATCCAATTTTGACTTCATTTGACTTATTTTTACCAATTTTTGTACTTCATTTCACTTATTTTCACCAATTTTGACTTCATTTCACTTATTTTCACCAATTTTGACTTCATTTCACTTATTTTTACCAATTTTGTACTTCATTTCACTTATTTTCACCAATTTTGACTTCATTTCATATTTTCACCAATTTTGACTTCATTTCACTTATTTTTACCAATTTTGTACTTCATTTCATATTTTCACCAATTTTGACTTCATTTGACTTATTTTCAATTTGTACTTCATTCACTTATTTTCACCAATTTTTGTACTTCATTTAACTTATTTCACCAATTGACTTCATTTTCACTTATTTTCCCAATAAGTTGACCTCACATATCGTTGACCTCCACATAACACCATAACCACCACCCCATTCCCATCATTAAATCCTTCCATAGTTAATCAATTGTGCCTAAACTACCGTTATATAATTAAAGTTTCTACGTTATATAATCATTTTTTTCACTATCACTCGTAACCGTTTCATCACTAACTGCTAATGACTGAATTACGTGTTTGTGTGTTTTGTGTTTGTGTTTTGTTTTTGTTGTTTATTGTTTAAGGTTTGTGGTAACTTTCCTTCCTTCCTTCCTTCCTTCCTTCCTTCCCTCCTTCCTTCCTTTCTCTCAATTCCTCTTTATCGCCTCTCCCTTTACATCTCCTCTCTCTTTCTCACCACCTTTCTTTTATCTCTATTCCCCCTTCCTTCCTTCCTTCCTTCCCCTTCTCCTCCTTCTCTCCCTTTTACCCCCCTCTCTTCTTTTGCTCCCCTTTCCATTCCCTCTCATTTACCTCCCTTTCAACCTCCTCCACCTTCCCATTCACCTTACTTTCCTCCCTCTCACTCTCCCTCTCATCCCTCTCTCACCCTCTCACAAGGAATAACTAATTCTAACTAATCTAACTAATCCTTAACTAATCTTAACTAATCATAATCCCTAATCATAACTAATCCTTAACTAATAATAAATAATCTAATTAATTTATCGGTTTACAAAGTTGAAAGGTTTGGAAAAGTTGTGAATCCTTGAGTGTGCCAACTAATTCTCGGGAGAGGGTGGTGGGGGAGGTGAGTGGGAGGAGGATGAGTGGAGGTGAGTGGGAGGTGAGTGGGGGGTGAGAGGGAGGTGAGGGTGAGGGTGAGTGAGGAGTGAGGTGAGGGTGAGTGGGGTGAAGGGAAGGGTGAGTGGGGAGGTGAGCAGAGGTGAGTGGGAGGTGGTGAAGTGGGAGGGAGTGAGGGGAGGTGAGTGGGGGTGAGGAGGTGAGGTGGGGGTGAGTGAGGTGGTGAGGAGGTGAGGAGGTGAGTGGGGTGAGTGGGAGGTGAGGTGGGGGTGAGTGGGAGGGTGAGTGGGGGTGAGAGGAGGTGGTGAGGGTGAGTGGGGGTGAGTGAGGGGTGAGGTGAGGTGGGGGGTGAGTGGGGATGAGGGTGAGTGGGGTGAGTGGAAGGGTGGGTGGGTGGGTGAGTGGGGTGAGTGGGGAGGTGAGGGAGGTGAGTGGGGGTGAGTGGAGGGTGAGTGGGGGTGGTGGGAGGGTGGAGTGGGGAGGGTGAGTGAGGTGAGGTGAGTGGGGGTGAGTGGGAGGGTGAGTGGGGGGTGAGGGGGAGGGTGAGTGTGGGGTGAGGGGGGAGGGTGAGTGGGGTGAGGGGGGAGGTGAGTGGGGGGTGAGTGGGGAGGGGTGGGGGGGGTGAGGGGGAGGGTGAGTGGGAGGATGAGGGGGGTCAGGGGAGGAGAGTTTGGCTGAAAGGTAGAAAGTGAGGAGAAAAGAGGATTTATATATATAAGAAAAACATTGAAAAATAGAAGTAATCTCCTCCTCTCTCTCTCTCCTAATTGGTTGGGTTAAATCACTGCATCAATGACAACCACAACAACATACCAACCACCCAAAACACCACCAACAACAGCAAAAACAACCGACAGCAACAAGCAACACAGGTAGGCAGGGCAGAACTGGCAGACAGACCAGACAGCAAGCACACTGGCAGGACTGGACTGGATGGGACAGACTTGACAGCAGACAGACAGACATGGCAGAACGACTGACTGGGACAGCAGCAGCAGCACCACAACACTTGACAGCAGCAGGCAGGCAGACAGGCAGCCAGCAGCAGCAGCCAGACAGAATGCATGGCAGCAGAACTGGCACTTGCTGCGTCTAGCGTCGCATACATATCACCGTTTGAGTTCAGGCGCACAAGGGATGTTTGAGATAGCAGTTGTTGCGGTAGAATAAATGACAAGAGTGAGTTAAGTTGTGAGGATGGTTAAGATGAAGTCAGTGTGCACAGTCATCTGGACAGTTAAAGAAAGATGAGTATGATTTGATATGAAAGAGTTTCAGTTGTTGTTGAGATGGAGTTCTGTGAGAGTGCAGTGTGTGTGTGTGTGTGTGTGTGTGTGTGTGTGTGTGTGTATGTGTGGCACAATGTGTGTGTGTCTTACCTCTCTCTCTCTCTCAGACAGAACTATCTCCCAGTCTCTACCCCGCAGTGTCTCAAAAATATATAAACATTCTGTCTCAAAAAGGTGAGATAGAGGTGGGTGAGAGACAGGGGAGAGAGAAAGAGAGAAAGAGAGACAGAAAAGTATTTATATATATCCCAGACACAACAAGGAAGGCTCACAAGCACCCTCTTACCATACAATAACTCGGCACAACTACACCTTCCAGGTAAATGGCATATACCTTAATATCTCCTTCTCTCCCTTCTCTTCTCCCTTTCTCTCCTTCTGTTCTCTCCCTTTCTCTCTCCCTTCCGGTTCTCTCCTTCTCTCTCTCCTTTCTCCCTCCCTTCTGTTCTCTCCTTTCTCCCTCCCTTCTGTTTCTCCCTTTCTCCTCCCTTCTGTTCCTCTCCCTCCTGTTCTCTCCCTTCTGTTCTCTCCCTCCCCCCCTTATTTCCTTCCCCTAATATAACTCTATGCTAAGGTTCAATGATAGGATGTGTGAGAAGGGGGAAGAAGGGGAGGGGGGAGAGGTGGGGAGAAAGGGGAGAGTGGGGAGAAAGAGGAAAGAAGGTGGAAAGAGGGGGAGAAAGAAAGTGGGGAAAAGAAAAGGAAGAAAGGTGGGGGGAAAGGGGAGAAGAAGGTGGGGGAGAAGAAAGAGGAAGAATGGGTGGAGGAGAAAGAGGAAAGAAGAATTGGGGAGAAGAGAGGAGAAAGAAGGGGAGTAGGGGGAGAAGGGAAGAAGGTGGGGGAGAAAGAAAGGAAGAATGGAGTGGAGGAAGAAAGGGGAAGAAGAGAAGGTGAGGGGAGAGAAAGAGGAAAGAGAATAGATTGGGGAGAAGAGGAAGAAGGGGTGGGAGAAGAGAAAGAATGGGTGGAGGAGAAGGGGGGAGAAGAAATGAGGGGGAGAAGGAAGAAGGATGGGGAGAAAAGGAAGAAGGAGTGGGGGGAGAAAGGAGAAGAAGGGGTGGGGAGAAGAAGGAAGAGGGTGGGGGGAGAGAAAAAGAGGAAGAATGGGTGGAGGGAGAAGAAGAAGAAGTGGGGAGAAAGAGGAAGAAGAATTGGGGAGAAAAGGGGGAGAAGGAAAGAAGGGTGGGGAGAAAGAAGGAAAGAAGGGTGGGGAGAAAGGAAGAAGGGAGTAGGGGAGAAAGGGGGAAGAAGGGGAGTGAGGGAGAAAAGGAAGAATGGGGGGAGAAAGAGAAAGAAGAGTGGGGAGAAGAAGGGGAAAAGAAGGGTGGGGAGAAGGGAAAAGAGAATGGGGAGAAAAGAAGAAGGGGATAGGGAGAAGGGGGGAGAAAAGAAGGAATTAGGGAGAAGGGGAAAGAAGGGTAGGAGAGAAGGGGAAGAAGGGTGGTGAGAAGAGGAAGAAGGGGTGGGGAGAAAAGGGGAAGAAAGCGAGGGAGAAGGGAAGAAGGGGTGGGGAGAAGGGGGGAAGAAGGAGAGAAGAAGGAAGAAGGGTGGGGAGAAGGGGAAGACAAGAGAAGGGGAAGAAGGGGAGAAAGAAGAAGGGGTGGGGGAGAAGGGGAAGAAGGTGAGAGAAGGGGGAAGAAGGTGGGGGAGAAGAAGAAGGGTGGGGAGAAGGGGGAAGGGGGGTGGGTGAGAAGTTAGGATGGTTTCAGTCTTATTCATTCTGTTTATTTTCTGTGTTTTCTGTATTTCTTGTATTTTCCTTCCTTCTCTTCATCGTCCCTTCCTCCTCCTCCTCCGTTCTTTCCTTCTCCCTCCTCTTCCATTCTTCCTCTTCCGTTGTCTTCCTTCCACCACTTTCTCCTCCATCACTTTCTCCCTCCTCCCTCCTTCTCCTCCTCCTCCCTCTCCTCCTCTTCTCGACCAAGACCACTTAGTCTCCTTCCCAGCCCCATTATTCAACATCACCACCATTCCTGCTCACTCTTCCTCCTCCTCCCTCCTTCACCTCCAACCCATTATTCAACACCATCCTCAAACCAACACCCTCACCTCTTCCCTCCCTCCTCTTTCTTCTACCTCCTTCCTGTTCCTCCTCCATTCCTGGCTAAGCAAACGAGGCGGTTCTTCCCCAGGATCCTGTTGCATTTACTCAATGTTTGCAATAACTTGGACAAATTTACCGGAGGAAACTTTTACATTAAGGCCGCCTCGTAGGAGCTTCATATGCAAACACGGCAGCGAGGCGCCCTCTTGTCTCTCCCCTGTGTGTGTGTGTGTGTGTGTGTGCGTGTGTGTGTGTGTGTGTGTGTGTGTGTGTGTGTGTGTGTGGTTGCCCCAGAACACCCACCTCCAGCACCTACTGTACTTGCCCCTCTCTCTCTCTCTCTCCCCGGATTATACAAACGACCCCAACCTTAGCTCAATACAAAACAAAGATTTACACATTAATAACATAAACACATTACATATAAAAAAAACAACAACAACAACTAAATGAGATATTTAAAAGCCATTTACATATAATCTAACGCACATTATACAGTGGCAGAGGTTCGACGGCCCTTGTTAAGTGTGTACTAGATAGTGTTGTTCCTGGGAAGATATCCCACATCACTCTTGGAGGCGACGGGAGAGAGTTATGGCGCTGGTGAATCAGAGATGGGTGTTGTCTGAGGTTTTAGTAGTCGCAGGATTTGTTGTGATGAGCGTAAAGAGTAGATAGCATTGTGGCGTATTTTTTTTTTTTGGGGGAGGAGGGGAGAGAAGGAGGGGTGGGGGAGAGGGAGGGGGTATGAGGTATCGAGATATATGATGTGTAATGAAAATATTATTATTAATATTATTGTTTTAATCATTATTCTCTAAGGTATTTAGAAGAGGTAAAAACACTCCTTAACGTCGTAAAAAAAAAAAAATAAACTCAGAACGTCAAATTAGAGACGAAAAGACAAGTTAAAAGACTAACCTCGTTCCTACAACTCTAATGAGAAGTAATGCATTTAAATCCTCAGCTGATTGAGTGTAAACATTAAAAAGCGCGGAAAAAATTAAATTACGTTGAAGAAAAAAAAAAAAGAGACATTAAACGAGGAAAAAGTTATAACATGTTCAAAATAAGAGTAAAAAATGCGGTACAAAGACTAAGTTCAACAATAACAATAAAAAACGCGGGAAAATACAAATAAATTTCAACAATAACAAAAAGGCGGGAAAAAATACACCAACAATAAAAAAAACGCGGAAAATACACCAACAATAACATGAAAAAAAACGCGGGAAAAGATACGAATTCAACAAAAATAAAAAAAACGCGGGAAAATACATCAACAATAACAGAAAAAAACGCGGAAAAAGGGAAAGCAAAAGCATAAAACTAACAATGCAGCACAAGAGAAAAATAAACAGACACGAACGAGAGAATACAATAGGAGGGAAGTTGGTGAAATAAATAAAATATGCAAAGTCGGGCAAGCTTGAACCCAGAGAGAGAGAGAGAGAGAGAGAGAGAGAGAGAGAGAGAGAGAGATGGGAGTTTCTGCTACATTCCTCAGCCGTAACGAATGGGAACAAAAGAAAACAGAAGAATAACGACAAGGTAAGAAACAGACGATAAGAAACGAACAAAAGAAACGAGACAGTAAACCAAAGAAACGAAGACAGACGAAAAACCTCTCGTTCACTAAAGAAAGAATGAGAGAAAGAAAGAGAGAGAAAGAAAGAAAGAGAACAAGGATAGGAAATAATTTGCTAAAAATTATGAGACGAGACGAAGCTTTATGAAATTTTGCTGAGGATGAATATGTAGCAGAACGAGATTGCATTTTCTGCACAAGCAATGGGGGAAGGGGAGGGAGGGGAGGAGGGAGGAGGGAGGAAGGAGGGAGGAGGGAGAGGTAGGAAGGAGGGAGAGGGAGGGAGGGAGGAGAGGTAGGAAGGGAGAAGAGGAGAGAGGGATGGAGATGGGGGGTGTGTGTTTATGTTGATCGAGGAAGAGATTGCGCCCTCAGTAGGATTTTGAGGGATTGCGACAGGAAAGATTATGGAGGATATCGGAGGAAGGAGGTGATCCAGAGGGAGGGAAGGATGGCACGCTACTGACGGTATTCTGTGAGGGGAGGCAGAAGGAGGGGGGAGGAGGAGGAGGTGGTGGTGGCGATGAATGTTGATGACAGAAGCCAGAGGTGGAGTTATGAAGATGTGGTACTCTCTCTCTCACTCTCTCTCTCCACTCTCCTCTCTCTCTCTCTCTCTCTCTCACCCCACCTGAGAGAGATAAGAGGAGTTCTGTGGGCGGTTCGTTGCCCTTTGTGTGAGACTGGTGATCTCCCTTCACTGAGAGACAGAGAGAGAGGGGAGGGGAAGGGTGAGGGGGAGGAGAGAGGGCGAGAGAGGGGCGAGGGGGTCAGGTGGGTCGTCTGGGCTGGGAGATGATCGACATATTTCTGGTGTTGGTGTTATGGATTTTATTGAAAATTTGATAAAGCTTGGAGGTGAGGGGGTGACCTGAGGTGTGTGTGACGAGTGCTGGTGGTGGGTGACGGTGGGTGGTGTACGGTGTGGTGGTGGACGGTGGTGGTGTGACGGAGTGGTGGTGACGGTGGTGGGTGTGGTGTGACGGTGTGGTGGTGGTGGACGGTGGTGGTGGACGGTGTGGTGGTGTGACGGAGGCTGATGTGGTGTGACGGGTAGTGGTGGACGGGTAGTGGTGTGACGGTGTGGTGGTGGCAGTGACGGTGGTGGGTGTGACGGGTGGTGGTGTGACGGAGTGCTGGTGGTGGTGTGACGGGTGTGGTGTGACGGTGTGGTGGTGGACGGTGTGGTGGTGTGACTGGCGTGTGGTGTGACGGTGGGTGGTGTGGGTGACGGTGGTGGTGACGGTGTGTGGTGGTGTGACGGAGGCTGGTGTGGTGGTGTGACGGTGTGTGGTGTGACGGTGGTGGTGTGACGGAGTGCTGATGGTGACGGTGTGTGGTGTGACGAGAGGTGCACGGTGACGAATGGTGGTGTGACGGTGTGGTGGTGTGACGGTGTGGCTGGTGGACGGAATGGTTGTGACGGAATGGTGGTGACGGAGTGGTAGTGACGGGATGGAATGGTGGTGACGGTGTGTGTGTAACGGTGACGGAATGGTGGTGATGGAGGGTGGTGTGACGGAATGGTGGTGTGGCGGAATGGTGTGACGGAATGGTGGTGTGACGAATGTGGTGGTGTGGCGGAGGTGTGACGGTGGTGGTGTGACGGTTTGACGATAAGGATACTGTAATGGTGGACGGTGTGACAGTGTGGCTTATGTTGTGACGGTGACGTACGAAAGAATGATGATATTAGGGTGTGATGGAGGAAATAGTAACACTGTGACAAAAGATAATGTGACGAACTGACGAGTGTATAAGAGTAAATAAGTGACGATGTGTGACGGTGTACAGTGTGACGGAAACTGTGTGACGGAGATCGTGGTGGTGTGTGTGTGTGCACTAGGGCCACACACACAGCAGATAGATTGGAAAGGAAGATTTACGACAGCACAGGTGAAGGGCCAGGCCAGAGAGAGAGAGAGAGAGAGAGAGAGAGAGAGAGAGAGAGAGAGAGAGAGAGAGAGAGAGAGAGAGAGAGCCTGACAACGGCGTGGGGCCTTGACAGCGGCATGAAGGCCTTGGGAGCAGTGAGACTTGACAGCAACGCGAGGCCCTTGGCAGCAGCGTGAGGGCCTTGACACGGCGTGGGGGGCCTGACAGCAGCATGAAGGCCTTTGGGAGCAGCGTGGAGCCTTGACAGCAAACGTGTGAGGTCTTTGACAGCAGCGTGAGAGCCTTGACAGCAGCGTGAGGTCTTTACAGCGGCATGAAGGCCTTGCAGCAAAGTGAGAGCCTTGAGCAGCATGAGGTCGTTGACAGGCATGAGGGCCTTGACAGCAGCGTGGGGGCTCTGACAGCATGAGGGCCTTGACAGCAGCGTGGGGCTCTTGACAGCAGCATGAGGGCCTGACAGCATGAGGGGCCTGGCAGCAGCGTGAGGGCCTTGACAGCACATGAGGGCTTTGACAACAGCGTGAGGGCCTTGACAGCAGCATGAGGGCCTTGACAGCAGCGCGGAGGCCTTGGACAGCAGCGTAAGGCCCTTGACAGCAGCATGAGGCCCTTGACAGCAGCGTAAGGCCCTTGACAGCAGCAAGCGAGGCTCTTGATGCGCAGCGTAAGGCCCCTTGACAGCAGCGTGAGGGCCTTGACAGCAGCGGAGGCCTTGACAAACAGCAAGACACAACACGATAGCACTAACGTTAATAACATAGACTTAATATTTCAGACAGAGACAGACAGACAGAGAGACAGAGAGACAGACAGACAGAGAGAGACAGAGAGACAGAGAGACAGACAGACAGACAGAGACAGAGAGACAGACAGACAGAGAGACAGAGAGACAGAGAGACAGAGAGACATAGGAGACAGAAGACAGAGAGAGACAGAGAGACAGACAGACAGAGGAGACAGAGAGACAGAGAGAGAGACAGAGACAGAGAGACAGACAAGAGAAGAGAAGAGAGACGACATAAATCATAAAATTCCCCGCCTGTACAGGTAATGAAGTAGACCTCAAGATTTTATTAATACAATGATAGATCAACAAACCTTTTAAAAGGCGAGAGGAGGATGCTACATTCTCCAACACAACATTCAACATTTTCCAACATTACCAAGAAAGGAAAACATACATATACATACATACATACATACATATACATACATACATACACACATATGTACATAAAATACCTTGATGGTGGAAGAAAGGGAGGAAGGAGGAGAAGAGATCAAGGAGGAGGAAGAAGGGGGAGAAGGGGGAGGAAGAGGGGTGACAGAACACCCCTTTAAAGTTAATAAGAGAGAGTTAAACAAATACCAGGAAAAGTTTATACAGATATTAATGTTTATTGTGTGAGTCTTGATGAGGGTCGGGGCGGGTCAGCGGTGGGTCAGGGCCGGGGTGGCTGTCGGGGTGGCTGGCGGGTCGGGGCGGGTCAAGTGGTCGGGGTGGGCAAGGCGGCAAGTGGCAGTTAGGTCGGGCCGGCTAGGTTAGGTGGATAATGATAGTCTGAACACAGTCAGGGGACACGACTGCTGGTAGTACACGGTAGCCTAAGAGATGATAACAACAACAACAACAACAACCTGAGAGAGAGAGAGAGAGAGAGAGAGAGAGAGAGAGAGAGAGAGAGTTTTATGAAAGATGGATTTTTTATATTTTTTATATATATTTTTTTACTTGAAGGTGAGTGTGTGGGAGGGGCGGGGGAGGGGGCGGGGAGGGGGGAGGGGCAGGGGAGGGGTGTGGTGGGGGTGTGTTTGGAGGAGAAGAGGCGCCAGGTGGTAGACAAACATACAAACAGACACATATAAACACTACCACACAGACAGATGATTGACAGACACCCCCACCTAGGAGTGACAGGATTAATAAACAAACACACACTACACACACACACACACACACACACACACAGCGGGATAATTGATAGTCAGATCAGGTTGTCCATTAAAAACATAATCTACTCTCCTGTTTGTTTTGATGTGTTGTGTGTGTGTGTGTGTGTGTGTGTGTGTATGTGTGTGTGTGTGTGTGTGTGTGTGTGTGTCTGTGTGTGTGTGTGTGTATGTATATATATATATGTACGTTTGTGTTCATGTATATATGTATGTGTGTGTGTCTGAGTGTTAGTGTGTGTGTATGTATGTATGTATGTATGTATGTGTGTATGTATGTATGTATGTATGTATGTATGTATGTATGTATGTGTATGTATGTTTGTATGTATCCCGTATAGCCGAGTGCCGTAATACAGAGTCCCTTTAAGCAGAATCAAGCTGTCTATCAACGATTTTCTGTCCCGTATATGTAGATAATCTTCGTATTGTCCCAAATAACCGAATTTCTTTATGGGTCCGTATAAACAAATGTCTCAGCTTCCCGTATAATTAAATAGGTCTTCTCAATATCCGATGTCTCTTACAAACGAATTTATACCACTTTCCGTGTCGTGCCGTATAACCGGAGAGCTCAGAGTCCCGTATAAACCACCGTGCCTTATAACCGACCACCACCACCGTGCCGTATAACCGACCACCACCACCGTGTCCTATAACCAACTCTACCACCACCGTGCCTTATAACCGACCACCGTGCCTTATAACCGACCACCGTGCCTTATAACCGACCACCACCACCATCGTGCCGTATAACCGACCACCACCACCGTGCCGTAACAGACCACCACCACCGTGCCGTATAACCGACCACCACCACCGTCCTATAACCGACCTCTACCACCACCGTGCCTTATAACCGACCACCGTGCCGTATAAAAGGGTCACCGACTCACTATTAACTTGTGAGGCAAAAATTGGTGAAAATCCTTCAATTTTTTCACCACTGACTTTATATACGATGACTTTCTGAGGCTTGGGTGAGGGGAGGTGAGGGAGAAGGGGAGGGGAAGTGAGAGTGAGGAGAGGTGAAGGAGGAGGTAAGGGGAAGGGAGGAAGTGAGGTGGAGAGAGTGAGGAGAGAAGGTAAAGGGAGAGTGAGGGAGGGAGAGGGAGAATGAAGGGGAGAAGTGAGGGGAGAGGTGAGGGAGGTGAGGGGTAGAGTGGAAGAGAAGAGAGAACACTATTGTCTCTTTAAATTATCCCCACAAGATTGAAAAATTGTCCTGCTCCCTCCTTCACTTCTTCCTTCCTTCACTCCCTCCTTCCTTCCTCCTCCTTCCTCCCCTTCCTTCATAACCCTGCCCTCCCTCCACCCTCCCTCCTTCATCACCCCAGTCTTTCCTCCCTCCCACCCTCCCACTTCCCTCTTCTCCTTCCCTTTTCCCTTTCCTCTCCTCTATTCCGTCCTCTCAATCTCTCTCCTCCCTCCCATTCCTTTCCTCTTCTGCCTCCTCCTTTCCTCCACCCCCCACCCCCACCCCTCTTCCTCACGAGATAAAAGGACTTAATTTATCACTCTGTGTGTGTGTGTGTGTGTGTGTGTGTGTGTGTGTGTGTGTGTGTGTGTGTGTGTGTGTGTGTGTGTGTGTGTGTGCGTGTGTGTGTTGACAAAAGATGTAAGTTGCTTCTTGTACAGTCTACACTCTTACTCTCAACACACCTGCCTCACACACCTGTACACTCAACACCTGTACACTCTACACCTGTACACCTTCAATTAACCAAATGGCCTTAAAGCACTAGTTCTTATTCTTCTTTCTCTTATTCTGTTGTATTTCTCCTCCTTTTGTGTTTCCTCTTTTATTATATTGTTTTTTTTGTTTTTCATTTACCATAATTTTTAGTCTTTTCCATGATTTCTCTTCACCATTTTTCTCTCCATCTCTCCCTCAAAATACACCATCATTCTCTCTCCATCCCTCCCTCAAAATACACCATCATTCTCTCTCCATCCCTCCCTCAAAATACAACACCATTCTCTCCATCTCTCCCTCAAAATACTCCATATTTCTCTCCATCTAACCTAACCTGACCTGACCTGACCTGACCTAACCTAACCTTAGTATCAATCTTGTTTACAATTCATCAGTTAATCTTTTCATATCTCAACCAACTAGGATGAGACACACACAAGGGGTTAAATCATCATACTCAAGGGGTTAAATCATCATACTCAAGGGGTTAAATCATCATACTCAAGGGGTTAAATCATCATACTCAGGGGTTATAATCCTACTTACCTTACCATCTCGTGAGGGCTTGGAGAGTGTGAAGTTGTACACACACACACACACACACACACACACACACACACACACACACACACACACACACACACACACACACACACACACACGCTAATCTCCACCTTCCATACATTGAAGTTTGGTCCTGTGAAGGAAAAAAACCCCATATATTAGAGCTAATGACATTGGGATATTAATAAACATATATTATAATGCTTAGTAATTATTATAGTAACATTCTTAGTAAATAGTGTAAGTGTTTATGTGATTATTTAGTTTACAGACAGATAGATAGACAGATAGATAGACAGACAGACAGACAGACAGACAGACAGGATGGAAAACAATATCCTGCCTACAATTACGACCAGGGTAACAAACACGATCTAATATCCGACACACACACACACACACAGACCACACAATAGACACACACATGACCACACACACACACACACACATGACTACACATACACACACACTACAAGAATCAAAATTTTAGACCCACCCCCTGTACTCTTGTTACCACGACCACACCCTCACCCCACTACACCCTCACCCTACTACACCCTCTAATTACACCCTGCCCCACCAGCACCCCTCATCTCACCACACCCTCACCCCACCACACCCTCACCCCACCACACCCTCACCCCACCACACACCTCACCCCACCACACCTCACCCCACCACACCTCACCCCACCACACCTCACCCCACCACACCCCTCACCCTACCACACCTCACCCCACTACACACACCTCACCCCACACATTACCCCACCACACCTCACCTTTACCACACCCTCACCCCACCACACCTCACTCCCACCACACCCTCACCCCACCAAAGCTTATAAACATAGGGAAGGAGGCTGATAGTCATGAGGGGAGGGGGAGAGGAGGGGAAGGGAGGGGGGAGGAGGAGAGGGAAGGGAGGGGAGGGGAGGCTACAGGAAGCAGCAAGTACAATTGTGGTTAATGGGTATATAGGGGTGGGGGAGGAAAGGATGAGGTGGGGTGAGAGGGGTGGGATGGTGGGGTGAGAAGGGTGATGGTGGTGGGAGAGGGGAGTATGAGAGTGGGCTGAATGGGAACAGAACAGTGGGTATGTAGGGGGGTAAAGTTTATAATAGAGAAAAGCATAGGTAGGGGGGAGAAGGGGAGAGAAGTGTTTGTAGTGGGGGAGGCCAATTCTGGTCATCACACACACACACACACACACACACACACACATTATTCTGGTAGAGGCAACACCTGCTCACTAAGAGGATCTAATGGGCGTCTGTACTAAAGAGAGCTAATGGGTTTAATACCTAACGTGTGATATAAAAGGATTAAAAGGGGTAAACTAAGGGGTAACTTTATATAGTAAGGGGGAAAAATATACAAATTTAATGGTCGATATTCTTGTGGCAATTAATAGGTTTCTTTTATAAATTTGACTAATGGATCCTAATGGGGTAACTCTGTAATGTACGTTTTGTTTAATGGTACATCTATACGTAATGGAACTAATGGGAAAACTTCATAGTTATAGGAAGAAGATAATGATTTAATGGTTTAATGGTTAAGTTATAGGTGCCTAATAGGTCTACCCAATCACACAGCTGTAGTAATTCCTCAAATGGTAAAGTTTTATACTAATGGAAACTAATAGACAAAAAAAATGGTCCTAGATAATTCAGAGACTAATGGGTTTATACAATCACACACCTGAACTAAAGGGGGGGTGAATAATGGGTAAAACAGTTATAGAAAAAAAATCACCAGTCTAGTCAATGGTGAAACCTGGCCAACAATGGTGACTAATGGGAAAGGCTTTCAGGGTGTGGAAGGAGGAGAGCAGAGGTTAATGGTTTATTTAGGTGGCGGTGGATGGAGTGGGGGGTAGACAGAGGGAGGGCCCTATTAGGTAGGAGAGGAAGCATCTCCCACCTCTATCTTACCTGTGGGAGATGAATTTACCTGTTGAATACGGGATTATGGGTGACCAGAGGAGGGGTGGGGGGGTGGGGGTGAGGAGGGGGAGGAGGTGGGTGGGGTGAGGGTGGGGAGAGGGAGGGGGTGGGGGGAGGGGTGAGGAGGGGGTGGGAGGGGGGGGGTGGGGAGAGAAAGAGGAGGTGGGGGAGGAGGGGTGAGAAGGGATGAAGGGGCAGAGCAAGAGGAAGAGGGATGATGGGAGAGAGCAGGAGGAGGGAAAAGGATAGGGAGGAGGAAGGGAAGGAAAGAAGAAGGGAAGAAGAGGATGATTGGAGGAGAGGGATAGAAGAGGGGTGGAGGAGGAGAAGAGGGAAGAAGAGGAGGGGAGGGAGGAATGGGAGAGGAGGGAAGAGGTCAAAGAGGGGAATGAGAGAGGGAAGAAGGTTAGAGAGAAGGGAATGAGAGGGAGGAGAGAGGTTAGGAGAGAGGAAGAGGGAAGGAGGTTAGGAGAGAAGGAATGAGAGGGGAGGGAGGGAGGGAGAGAGGGAGGGCAGGGAAAGAGGGAGTGAGAGGGAGGGAGGGAGGGGAGAGAGGGAGTGAGAGGGAGGGAGGGAGGGAGGGAGAGAGGGAGGTTAGAAAGAGGGAGTGAGAGGGAGGGATATGATATATTTACATTGTGTGAATTCACTTTATATCACACACACACACACTCACAAACACCTCCCCCCTCCCCCCCACACACACAAACACACAATTGTCATTACTAAAAAAACAAACAAATCCTGATATAAAAGCTGTAGGTAAATGGACCAACAAACTGAGCTGTAAGTGTGTGTGTGTGTGTGTGTGTGTGTGTGTGTGTGTGTGTGTGTGTGTGTGTGTGTGTACAACAAAGACTCAAGCCTCTGCAACACACACACCCAGATCTGCAACACAACACCATCACTGCAACACAACAACACCACCTCTTCAATGTTGACCTCTCACTTGATGTTTACATACTCAGCAGAAACATCGACCTCCCGCCTGTGTTCAGTGTAGCTCAGTGAGTGTCAGTGTATTTTATGTTTACAAGACACACGTACAGACAGACACAGACAAGCAGATACAGACATGGATACATACATGGACATAAACCTACATACATACATACATACATATATACATACATACATACATACATACATACACGATCCTACCTGAATTTATTATTTATATAAGTAAATTACGAACTTCCACTACCACTACTACTACCACTACTATCACTACCACCACTACCACCACTACTACCACTACTACTACCACTACTACTACCACTACTATCACTACCACCACTACCACCACTACTACCACTACTACCACCACTACTACCACTACCACCACTACTACCACCACTACTACCACCACTACCACCACCACTACCACCACTACTACGTGTTCTCCTCCTGGGGGAAATTACCGACCCGTCAAGTTAAGTGAATTACAACCACCAGGTGACCCAGCTATTGACTTAACGCTAATTAATATTATACCGCTGGTTATGAGTGTGTTGTAGTTATTGGTCTTCGTAGGAATTATAAAACTTTTACTGCTACTACTACTACTACTACTACTATTACTACGACTACCACCACCACCACCACTACCACTAACAACAATAAAAATAATAATAACAATAATAACAATATTCTATAGTTAAATACGGTTAATTAACACATTAAATATCAAACCTTAATTATGGACAAACAGAATTAACATTGTGTCTTAATTACTATAACTTCATGTTAATTAATTCAGACAGACAGACAGACAGACAAATTTATTCAACTCCTTATCTCACTGCTAAGTTAGTTTTCTCCTTTTATAACTTTCCACCTAATATAACCTTTTAGCATTATGAATTACTAAGAACAGTTAAAATATTCTTCTTCTGATTTATATGCTAACATTTATCATCTCTGTTTAAAATCTAATATTCTCACAATAACTTATGATCGATGGCGTCAGCGTCCTCCACCTACAGTAGATCATCCATGACTAAGAGACGACGTATACAGTTATAGACGACAGAATTTATAAGCACCACAAACAGTTATAGACGACAGAATTTATAAACACCACAAAAACAAACGCGCATCGATTTCAATCCCTTATGCAACAAAGACAATTTCCGATGCATGTTCCAATACTTTTGAAGATCTCGAGTTTTTGAAATCTATCTTCCTTTATATTATCACAAAATCAACATCAGTAGTGTAGTACGTATATAATGTTATTTTATATATATATTATACTTTTAACGCCATATTTTCCCAATAGTGTATTTTAAAGATCTGTTCATATTGTTAGGGTTAGATTATGATTGATGTGGTAAAAAGAACTGGGTTCAGGTATCTATGATGACGTCACCAAACAATATGGCTGACATTTGTGTGTACTCAAAATTTTTAAAACTTTCGAGAAAATAAAATATTAATTTTCGAAATGCTTACACGGGATTATTATTATTATTATTATTATTATTATTATTATTATTAGCAGTAGTAGTAGTAGTTATATGTGTATAGGAGACGTTAATGGTATCTGTACACACACACAGCAGAAATGGAGGATATATGAAATAATTTACCTGAGAGACATTAATGAGAGACTTAAGGCGATGAAGAGTATGAGAGATATTATATTATGACCATAAGAAATGTTAGAGAGATACACGTAATTAAAGATACTCAATTATGTCTGTGTGAGAGAGAGAGAGAGAGAGAGAGAGAGAGAGAGAGAGAGAGAGAGAGAGAGAGAGAGAGAGAGAGAGAGAGAGAGAGAGAGAGAGAGAGCCCTTGAAGCCGAGAAACCAATTCAGTTTCACGCTTGGGTAATCCAGGTGGAAGGGTGAGTGAGATATATACCAAGACACACCAAAGGGGAATGAGAGAGATAGTGAGAGACATCACAGGGGAGTGAGAGAGATAGTGAGAGACATCACAGGGGAGTGAGAGAGATCTATATGTGTGTGTGTGTGTGTGTCTATACTACTCAGTCATATTAAAACACACCCACACCCACACACACACACTCACACACACACCCCCACACCCACACACCCCCACACACCCCCCACACACACACACACACACACACCCCCCCACACACACCCCCACACCCACACACACCCACACACACACCCCCACACCCACACACACACCCCCACACACACACACCCCACACACACGTCTCCTCCAGTGTTTACTAAGACGGCAACTCACTCCTGTCAACAACTTCTTCTAAAAAAAAAAATTCACCTTAAGTGTTTTTTCATCATCACGTCAAGTCTTAATAGTTACTTCCATCTTTATCTTCATTTATAAACATCAATTATTCTTTATTTTCTTGTTTTCTTAAGATGTTTGTCATTTGTTCAGTGTTTATGGTGTATATTATAGTTGTTATTGTTTATATTATGGAAGAATAGTATTGGAACGTCATTTATGTGTCGTAAGCTTAAGACAAGGTGGATAGTGTTGTGTCGTAAGCTTAAGACAGGGTGGATAGTGTTGTGTCGTAAGCTTAAAACAAGGTGGATAGTGTTGTGTCGTAAGCTTAAAACAAGGTGGATAGTGTTGTGTCGTAAGCTTAAAACAAGGTGGATAGTGTTGTGTCGTAAGCTTAAAACAAGGTGGATAGTGTTGTGTCGTAAGCTTAAAACAAGGTGGATAGTGTTGTGTCGTAAGCTTAAAACAAGGTGGATAGTTTTGTGTCGTAAGCTTAAAACAAGGTGGATAGTGTTGTGTCGTAAGCTTAAAACAAGGTGGATAGTGTTGTGTCGTAAGCTTAAAACAAGGTGGATAGTGTTGTGTTGTAAGCTTAAAACAAGGGGGATAGTGTTGTGTTGTAAGCTTAAACAAAGACAAATCTCACTGTATTAACAAAAGATATAAAATAAATCATAAACAAAATAAATAAAAAATAAATTCATAAACACAACAAAAATAGTTAAGAAATTTTAATTATTATTTTTGACGATAATTGACGGAGTTGGTACAATTATCGTTTGTGTTATCGGGCGTAAAAATAATTATTATGACTATGAATTTCTAAGAACAAATTTGAATCTAATTATTTAAAAATACATGTGATGTTAATATTGCCTTCAGACCCGCGATAGTCTCTTAATGTAGTGGTGGTGATAGTGGTGGTGATAGTGGTGGTGGTGATAGTGGTGGTGGTGAGAGGGTGGTGGTGGTAGGGGTGGTGATGGTGGTGGTGATAGTGGTGGTGATAGTGGTGGTTGATAGTGGTGGTGGTGATAGTGGTGGTGGGATAGTGGTGGTGGTGATAGTGGTGGTGGTGATAGTGGTGGTGGTGATAGTGGTGGTGGTGGTGATAGTGGTGGTGGATAGTGGTGATGATAGTGGTGGTGTGATAGTGGTGATGATAGTGGTGATGATAGTGGTGATGATAGTGGTGGTGGTGATAGTGGTGGTGGTGATAGTGGTGATGATAGGTGGTGAGATAGTGGTGATGATAGTGGTGGTGGTGATAGTGGTGGTGATAGTGGTGGTGGTGATAGTGGTGGTGGTGATAGTGGTGATGATAGGTGGTGATGATAGTGGTGATGATAGTGGTGGTGATAGTGGTGGTGGTGATAGTGGTGGTGGTGATAGTGGTGGGGGTATAGTGGTGGTGGATAGTGGTGGTGATAGTGGTGATGATAGTGGTGGTGGTGGTAGTGGTGATGATAGTGGTGGTGGTGATAGTGGTGATGATAGTGGTGGTGGTGGTAGGTGATGATAGTGGTGGTGATGATAGTGGTGTGATAGTGGTGGTGGTGATAGTGGTGGTGATGATAGTGGTGATGGTGGTGGTGATAGTGGTGGTGATGATAGTGGTGGTGGTGATAGTGGTGGTGGTGATAGTGTGGGTGGTGATAGGTGGTGATAGTGGTGGTGATGATAGTGGTGGTGATGATAGTGGTGGTGATGATAGGTGGTGATGATAGTGGTGGTGATAGTGGTGGTGGTGATAGTGGTGGTGGTGATAGTGGTGGTGGTGATAGTGGTGGTGGTGATAGTGGTGATGATGGTGGTGGTGATAGTGGTGATGATAGTGGTGGTGGTGATAGTGGTGGTGGGTGATAATGGTGGGGTGATAGTGGTGGGGGTGATAGTGGTGGTGAGTGGTGGTGATAGTGGTGATGATAGGTGGTGGTGGTGGTAGTGGTGGTGATAGTGGTGGTGGTGGGAGTGGTGATAGTGGTGGTGGGTGGTAGGTGATGATAGTGGTGGTGATGATAGGGGTGGTGGTGATAGTGGTGGTGATAGGTGGTGATGATAGTGGTGGTGATAGTGGTGATAGTGGTGGTGATGATAGTGGTGGTGGTGATAGTGGTGGTGGTGATAGTGGTGGGGGTGATAGTGGTGGTGATAGTGGTGGGATAGTGGTGGTGATGATAGTGGTGGATGATAGTGGTGGTGGTGATAGTGGTGTGATGATAGTGGTGGTGATGATGGTAGTGGTGGTAGTGATAGTGGTGATGATAGGGTGATGATAGTGGTGGTGATAGTGGTGGTGTGATAGTGGTGGTGATAGTGGTGGAGTATAGTGGTGGTGATAAGAAAAAAGTTGTGATTTTTTGTTACTGAGTATGTGGGTAGTATTGTTGTTGTTGTTGTTGTTGTTGATGTTTTGTTGTTGTTGTTGTTGTTATTGATATTGCCACAGTTGTTTATATAGTGTGTGTGTGTGTGGGGCGCTACAAATCACACACACACACACACACACACACACACACACACACACACACACACACACACCACTAAAATAACCTCATCTTTATAACACAATCACCCCCCATTTGCATATTAGTCCACGAGTCGTTTTATTTAATTCTCTCTACTTCATTATTGTTAAAACATCCACAAGAACACACTTAACAAATAACTAAATTACATCATTACCCTTGAAAGTACTAAATCACACTTAATTATCACATTACTTTAAATATACCAGGAAATTGAGTATATTTTCCATTCGTATATATAATTCTTGTGTAATTAATTCCATCTATACTATTATTGATTACATTTTTACCTTTGAAGTGAGAATATAACTACTACGTGTGTGTGTGTGTGTGTGTGTACGAGAGTGTGTGTGTGTGTGTGTGTGTGTTTTATGCTGTAAACCCACATGCATAACCTTATATACCCATTAATTGTTAAACAGTTTCCATTAACTGTTCTCCACACCCATACCCCCACACACCCATTTACCCCCACACACCCATTTACCCCCACACACCCACATTCCCCCACACACCCATTACCCCACACACCCATTACCCCCCACACACCCATTACCCCCACACACCCATTACCCCCACAACACCCATTACCCCCCCCACACACCCACACACCCCCCACACACCCATACCCCCACACACACCCACACCCCACACACCCCATTACCCCCACACACCCATTACCCCACACACCCATTTACCCCCACACACCCACACCCCACACACCCATTACCCCACACACCCACACACCCCATTACCCCCCACACACACCATTACCCCCCACACACCCATTACCCCCACACACCCATTACCCCCACACACCCATTACCCCCCCACACACCCATTACCCCACACACCCATTCACCCATTAGCTCATTATCCCTTCCTTCCTCTCCTCCATCTTTCCCTCATAAAAAGAAGGAATTTCCGGTGGTACTTCTGATAATTAGGACACGACCCAGCTGGTAACAATGGGTGGGGGAAGGAGGGAGGGAAGAGGATGGAAGGCAAGGAGGGAGAGAAGAAGGAGGAGGGAGGGACTGAAGAGAAAGGTACACAGGGGGAGGAAGGAAAGAAGAAGGAGGGAGGAGGAGGAGAGGGAGAAGGAGGAGAGGGAGGAAGGGAAATGGTGAAGGAGGAAGAGTGAAGATTACTAAGATTACATACATACACATACATACATACATACATACATATACATACATACATACTCATCTGTTGGAATTTAGAGACTGGAGAGAGAGAGAGAGAGAGAGAGAGAGAGAGAGAGAGAGAGAGAGAGAGAGAGAGAGAGAGAGAGAGAGAGGACGAGGAAATGAAGGCATGGGAGAGAAAAATGAACACCAACAAAGGGACGGAAAAAAACAAGGATGGGTTATTATGGAAGGGTGAAGAAGGAAGGAAGGAGGAAGGGGGGAGGAAGGGAAGGAGGAAGGAGGAAGGGAAGGAAGGAAGGAGGAAGGAAGGGAGGATGGGGAAGGAGGAAGAGAAGGAAGGGAAGGGGAAGGAGGAGGGAAGGAGAAGGGTAGGATAGGGAGATGGAAGGGAAGGAGGGAAGGAAAAGTATGTACAGGGGACCCGTTTGTAGGTGATGGGAAGGAAGGAAGGAATGGGTAAAGATAGGACCCTCAACTATCCTGCCTATCTGGGAGTTCCTATGGGGTTAACAGGATAGTGCTAGGATAGAAGGATTAGGATATGCAGGCTAGACCACTCCTTGGCATAAAATTGGATAGAACAGAGGTTGTGCATGTGGCTAGGATACAATATGTCTGCTCTGGCTGGATATGTCTGTTGGCTGGATATAATGTCTGCTTGCTGGGATATATGTCGCTCTGGCGGATACAATATGTGTTGCTCTGGCTGGGATATGTCTGCTTGGCTAGATATGTCTGCTCTGGCTGGGATACAATATGTCTGCTCTAGACATGCGTCTGTTTGCTGGGATATAATGTCTGCTCTTAGGATATAATGTCTGTTTCTGCTAGGATATGTCTGCTCGATAGGACAATATGTCTGTCTGGCTAGGATATGTCTGCTTGGCTAGGATATAATGTCTGCTCTGGCTTGGATATAATGTCTGCTTTGGCTAGATACAATATGTCTGCTTGGCTAGATATAATGTCTGCTCTGGCTAGGATACAATATGTCTGCTCTGGCTAGGATATGTCTGCTTTGGCTGAGATATAATGTCTGCTCTGGCTAGACAATGTCTGCTTTGGCTAGGATATAATGTCTGCTCGCTAGGATATGTCTGCTTAGCTATGATGTAATGTCTGCTTTGGCTAGGATATAATGTCTCTGGCTGGGATATAATGTCTGCTCTGGCCAGGGATATAATATGTCTGCTCTGGCTAGATATGTCTGCTTGGCTGTGATGTAATGTCTGCTTTAGGCTAGGAATACAATATGTCTGCTTTGACTAGATACAATATGTCTGCTTGGTTATGATGTAATGTCTGCTTTGGCTATACAATATGTCCGCTTTGGCTAGATATAATGTCTGCTCTGGCTAGGATATAATATACTGCTCTGGCTAGGATGTCTGCTTGGCTATGATGTAATGTCTGCTTTAGCTAGAATACATGTCTGCTTTGACTAGGATACAATATGTCTGCTTGGTTATGATGTAATGTCTGCTTTGGCTAGGATACAATATGCCTGCTTTGGCTAGGATATAATGTCTGCTCTGGCTAGGATATAATGTCTGCTCTGGCTAGGATATGTCTGTGGCTAGATGTAATGTCTGCTTTAGCTAGAATACAATATGTCTGCTTTGACTAGGATACAATATGTCTGCTTGGTTATGATGTAATGTCTGCTTTGGCTGGGATACAATATGCCTGCTTTGGCTGGGATATGTCTGCTCTGGCTAGGATATGTCTGCTCTGGCTAGGATATGTCTGCTTGGCTATGATGTAATGTCTGCTTTAGCTAGAATACAATATGTCTGCTTTGACTAGGATACAATATGTCTGCTTTGGCTAGGATAGTACAGGTCTGCTTTGGCTAGGATAGTACAGGTCTGCTTGGCTAGGATAGTATAAATTTAGAGTAGAAATGGATAGTTAACTAACACACACAACAGTAAAAACTTGACCACTCGGATGAGACTTAACGCTTAAATAATCACCCCCAAAACACGAATTAGATTAGATTTCACACATGATTAATTAATTTTAACTCGAATATATCAACTTACCTTTAATTTGGAGTTAAAATAGACGGATAATTAACTAAAGTGACTCAGGAATTAGATACACAAGGATGAGAGTCTTCACATAAACACAAAATAAACAAAGGAACTATGAACTAAGACTCGTAACTCACTCGTATAGTAAGTCATAACACCACCACTACCGCCATAAGTGTGAACATTAACGCCATCTATTATTCAGATTCCCAACTATATCAATAAACATTCCATCACTGCGTTCGTTGTTGCTTGAATGTTTAATATAGTAAAAGGGGGCCGTATAATGTTTATTTAATTGATGTTAGAGAGTTTTGATTGGCCTGTTCAATTAATATGTCGATCTGGGGTCAAATTTTAATGGATTCGTTTATGTTATATTCTGAAAATGTCCAAAAGATGTTTATTTTAATGATGATTTTTAAAACTTTGAACGAAATTTATTATTGTTGGGAATTATTTTTTTTTGTTGATTGATTTTTTTTTATTGATTTTTATTTTTGTTATTTGACTTATTACTTTTATTTTTATCTTCTCTTCTACAAATGGGTTTTGTTGAGATCCTATGTCTGTCTGTCTGTCTGTCTGTCTGTCTGTCTGTCTGTCTGTCTGTGTGTCCGTCCGTCAGTCTAGCCTTCAAAAACATCATCTCTCACTTAAGTAAATTAGGTAAAAAAAAAATCTAATCCCCAAATATTAGCTTTTAGCCCTCACAGAAAGCTAAAACCATCTCATAATCTTAGCTGTCACCTCTTACCGTCAAGATAACGCCCAAATATTAGCTTTTAGCCCACACAGAAAGCTAAAACCATCTCATAATCTTAGCTGTCACCTCTTACCGTCAAGATAACGCCCAAACATAGCTTTTAGCCCTCACAGAAAGCACCAACCACCTCATAATCTTAGCTGCTATATCCAACTCATACATTTAGCTGTCTCTTAGCCCCAGACAATAGAGTTAGCTGAGAATAACACTTAGCTGGTAAATGGTTGAGAGAGACTGTACTATCTTTATTCCGTCTCAGTCCTCTGATTTATGTTAGAGAGAGAGAGAGAGAGACTAATGCAAATATTTGGTGTGACAAGGTTTTTAAGGCTGGGGGAGGGTATACTAATGTAATCCACAGGAGCACTTTACTATGAAATAACATTGGTGAGTTTTAGCGGCGCACATCTTCCCTACTCTGAAGACAGAGAGAGAGAGAGAGAGAGAGAGAGAGAGAGAGGTATAAAAGCTTTGAATATAGAGTGAGAGGTGAAGCTTAGCTGAGGATCTGGCCAAATTTTATATGTGGGTTATCAAGAGGGAGGGAGAGGGAAGAGAGGGAGGGAGGTGAGAGAGGAGGGAGGGAGGGAAGAGGGAGAGAGAGGGAGGGAGGGGAAGAGGTGGAGGGAGGGAAGAGTGAGGGAGAAATAGAGTGACAAAGACAGACAAGCAGACAGACAGACAGACAGACAGACAGACAAGCAGACAGACAGACAGACAGACAGACAGACAGACAAGCAGACAGACAGTCAGAAGAAAATGTGAAAATTTCTGAGGATTTTCTTCATTAATTAATTGGGAAGAGATTTGTGGCGGCGGTTGTGGTGGTGGTGATAGTGTGTGGTGATAGTGGTGATGGTGTGTGGTGATAGTGGTGATGGTGTGTGGTGATAATGGTGGCGGACAGACAGAAACAGACAGACAGACAGAGAGACAGACAGAGACCATAACATCAACACCAAATCCAGAACTCTGCTTACGACCAATAAAATAACCTTACGATCTTTTACGACTCAAGAGCTTCAGGAATACACTGTAAATATTCACTCAAATACTTTTTTTTATACTTTTTTGACTTTTTTACTTTTTTGTACTATTTTACTTTTTAATACTGTGATATTTTTTTATAATTTTAATACTTTCTTGATCTTTTTTATACTTTTTGGGTATTTTTGTAATACTTTTTACTTTTTAAACTTTTTTTTACTTTCATCAAAACATTCAGGTATTATTTTTGTTTTTATTCATGGAAGAAAAAAAATACTTTCTGTTTCTCAAATTGGCCAACCAGAAACGATGCACACAGAACGAGCGAGAGAGAGAGAGAGAGAGAGAGAGAGCTTTAAACTGTCATTGCTTTGTTTACGTTTCGATTGTCTCTTGTTTTCTCTTTTGTTTGTGTCTGTGTTTGTTTGTTCTTGTTGTGTTTGTTTGTTTATTTCTCTTTTCTTTGTGTTTGTTATTATTGACGTATAGTTTGGTTAATACATTTTGGTTTGTACAACTTACAACAACCCCTCCCTCTCCTCCCCCTCTCCCTCTCCCCACCTTCTTTATTACCCCCCCCAACCCCCACCACCCCCACCCCAACCTCCCCACCAATCAACTGGTAGTAATATCTGGACCCACAGAATCCTTTCAAAGTCTTCAGTAATAGAGGTAGTTATGAGAGAGAGAAGAGAGAGAGAGAGAGAGAGAGTGTGTGTGTGTGTGTGTGTGTGTGTGTGTGTGTGTGTGTGTGTGTGTGTGCTTAGTCTGTCACAATTCGCTTGTCATGGGGGCGCAAATTGAATTGTTTTTTATTTTCCAAGCGGATGTATCGTGTTCACCCACCTACCCACATCACCTTCAGGAATCGCCCTACTCCTCAATCCACCCATCCACCCACTTTCCAGAGTCATCTATCACCACCCTCATCCACCCACCCTCAAGAGCCGCCCATCCACCCGCCCATCCTCAGGAGTTTCCAGAAACATGTATTTTATCGTCTCATAAAAACACACACACACACACACACACACACACACACACACAATACGTTCTTAACAATACATTAGGGTGAATTTATACAGTACAATAAAGTGTGAAAACACTACACAACACAACACAACACAACAATACATCAGTTATTGTATTTCTGAGACCGTAAGCTGAGGACACCCCGATGGTTACCAAAATGTGTTAATTTGGGTTGTGGCTGAGAGTAGCGAGAGGCGTAAACTCCTCACCTCCACTAAACAACTGGCCTACCCCGAGGTCACGCTGGGGTGAGCCGTGAGTCACCTGGTCAGCTGGGGGAGGTCACGCTGGGGTGAGGTCACTGGGGTGAGTCCGCTCGGGGTGAGGTCACGCCGGGGTGAGTCACGCTGGGGTGAGGTCACGCTGGGGTGAGGTCACGCTGGGGTGAGGTCACGCTGGGTGAGTCACGCTGAGGTGAGGTCACGCTGGGGTGAGGTCACGCTGGGGTGAGTCACGCTGGGGTGAGGTCACGCTGTGGTGAGGTCACGCTGGGTGAGGTCACGCTGGGGGGTGAGGTCACGCTGGGGTGATTGGTGAGTCACGCTGGGGGTGAGGTCACGCTGGGGTGAGGTCACGCTGGGGTGAGGTCACTGGGGTGAGGTCACGCTGGGGTGGTCACGCTGGGGTGAGTCACGCTGGGGTGAGGTCACGCTGGGGTGGCATGGGGGTGAGGTCACGCTGGGGTGAGTCACGCTGGTGAGGTGACGCTGGGGTGAGGTCACGCTGGGGTGAGGTAACGCTGGTGAGGTCACGCTGGGGTGAGGTCACGCTGGGGTGAGTCACGCTGGGGTGATCCGCTGTGGTGAGTCACGCTGGGGTGAGGTCACGCTGGGGTGAGTCCGCTGGGTGTCACGCTGAGGTCACGCTGGGGTGAGTCACGCTGGGGTGAGCACGCAGGTGAGGTCCGCGTCACGCTGGGGTGAGGTCACGCTGGGGGTGAGGTCACGCTGAGGTGAGGTCACGCTGGGGGTGAGGTCACGCTGGGGTGAGGTCACGCTGGGGTGGTCACGCTGGGGTGAGGTCACGCTGTGGGTGGTCACGCTGGTGAGGTCACGCTGTGGGTGAGGTCACGCTGTGGGTGAGGTCACGCTGTGGAGTAGTCACGCTGGGTGAGGTCACGCTGTGGGTGAGGTCACGCTGTGGGTGGGTCACGCTGTGGAGTCACGCTGTGGGTGAGGTCACGCTGTGGGTGAGGTCACGCTGTGGGTGAGGTCACGCTGGGGTGAACGCTGTGGGTGAGGTCACGCTGGGGTGAGTTCACGCTGTGGGTGAGTCACGCTGTGGGTGGTACGCTGGGGTGAGGTCACGCTGTGTGGGTGAGGTCACGCTGGGGGTGAGGTCACGCTGTGGGTGAGGTCACGCTGGGGGTGAGGTCACGCTGGGGTGAGTCGGCCCTCCTAAAATTATACTCGAGGGAAAACATATTCCAGCCTGTCCTCTGTTACCATGACGACGAGTAGTGGTGTATAAGGGGAGTGCCGCCCCTTTCCCCTCTCCCCCCTCCTGGCACCTCCCCCCCACCTCCTCCTCGACACCACCAACCCCTACCTCCCCCCCTCCTCCTCCTCACTTGGATTTATTTGTGGGTTTACCACCAGAGTGTTAGGAGGGGGAGGGGGAGGGGGAGGGGAGAAGGGAGGAGAAAGAGAGAGAGAAGGATGGAGTGAGGGAGAGGAAGAGAAGAGAGGAGGGAGGAGAATGAAGGAGGAGGAAAGAAGCGTTTATCGGCTCCCCTCTTCTTCCTTCCTTCCTTCCTTCCTTCCCAGCTTCTCTATCACGGTTGACGAAGAGATGGTGGATGTTCATTGTAGTAGTCTTCTTCCTCTTCCTCTTCCTCTTCTTCGTCTTCTTCTTCTTCTTCTTCTTCTTCTTCTTCCTCTTCGTCTTCTTCCTCTTCTTCTTCTCCCTCTTCTTCTTCCTCTTCTCCCTCTTCTTCTTCCTCTCTTCCTCTTCTTCTTCCTCTCCCTCTTCCTCTTCTTCGTCTTCTTCTTCTTCCTCTTCTTCTTCTTCCTCTTCTTCTGTCTTCTTCCTCTTCTTCTTCCTCTTTTTCTTCTTCTTCCTCTTTTCTTCTTCCTCTCCTCTTCCTCTTCCTCCCGTTATTGCAGTTTACCTTATGATTACTTTACCTTCAGTTCACCTTTAATTAACCTTAACCAAAAATCGTACGAAAAAATACAAAACAAAAATTAAATAAATAAAAATAAAATAAAAATCACAACTACAACAAAAACAATAAATTAAAATAATCAATAAAAACCGGAACACCGATTAAAATTATTAAGTAAAAAAAAATTACGATAAAAATCTCCTAAAATTACGATATATACTTGGCCGCCTCTCAGCTCTCTCGGCCAGGCCAAGAGAACTCGGCCCAGGCACAAAGTACTCGGCCCTAGACAGACAGACAGACACACTCCTCACCACCAGCGATGTTTACTCTCTCAGCCAGGGTCAACATCACCGTCTCAATGTAAAGATGTTGGCTCTTAAGATGTTCAGCCACAGTAAACATTATGGAAGGATGGTGGTGTGGTGGTGGTGGTGGTGTGGTGGTGTGGTGGTGGTGTGGTGGTGGTGGTGGTGGTGGTGGTGGTGGTGGTGGTAGGTGGTGGTGGTGGTGGTGAGGTGGTGGTGGTGGTGGTGGTGGTAGTGTGGTGGTGGTGGTAGTGTGGTGGTGGTGGTGGTGGTGGTGGGTGGTGGTGGTGGTGGTGGTGGTGGTGGTGGTGGTGGAGGTGGTGGTGGTGAGGGTGGTGGTGGTGGTGGTGGTGAGGTGGTGGTGGTGGAGGTGGTGAGGTGGTGGTGGTGGTGGTGGTGGTGGTGGGGTGGTGGTGGTGGTGGTGGTGGTGGTGGTGGTGGTGGTGGTTGATTGAAGTTGGTTGTGGTGGTGGTGTGGTGGTGGTGGTGGTGGTGGTGGTGGTGGTGGTGGTGGTGGTGGTGGTGTGGGTGGGGTGGTGGTGGTGGTGGTGGTGGTGGTGGTGGTGTGGTGGTGGGGTGGTGGTGGTGGTGGTGGTGGTGGTGGTGGTGGGGTGGTGGTTGGGAGTGGGTGGTGGTGGTGGTGGAGTTGTGAGGTGGTGGGTGGTGTGGTGGTGGTTGGTGGTGGTGTGGTGTGGTGGTGGTGGTGGTGGTTGGTGGTGGTGGTTGGTTGGTGTGGTGGTTGGTTGTGGTGGTGGTGGTGGTGGTTGAGGTGGTTGGTGGTGGTTGGTTGGTTGATGTGGTTGAGTGATGGTGGTGGTGGTGGTGGTGGTGGGGGTGGTGGTGGTGGTGGTGGTGGTGCTGGTGGTGGTGGTGGTAGTGAGGTGGTGGTGGAGGTGGTGGTGGTAGCCTCTCACCTTTCAACACCTCTCTTCAGTCCCTCTCACCCCTCTCTACACGTCATCAGATTTTCTACCTCTCCTCACCTCTCCTCACCTCACACTCTCCCTCACCTCACCCTCACCTCCACCCACCTCCCACACCAAGAAAAGTCATAGTTTACGAGGCCTTCACAGAGGTTTCAGCTCCGGCGTCTCAAGGAAGTTTAGAAAACACATTTGCAAGTAGAGTGGTAAGACCTGGCTGGCTGGCTGGCTGGCTGGCTGGCTGGCTGGCTGGCTGGCTGGCTGGCTGGTGTTTTTTTGTTTTGTTTTTAGAGGTGTGAGGTGAAAGGAGGGTGAAAGGAGAGGTGAAAGGTGGGGGTGGGAAGGAGGTGAAAGGAGGGTGAAAGGAGGGGTGAAAGGAGAGGTGAAAGGTGGGGTGAAAGGAGGTGAAAGGAGGGGGTGAAAGGTGGGGTGAAAGGTGGGGTGAAAGAAGGGGTGAAAAGGTGGGGTGAAAGGTGGGGTGAAAGGAGGTGAAAGAGGAGGTGAAAGGAGGGGGTGAAAGGAGGGTAAGGAGGGTGAAAGGAGGGGGGAGTAAAAGGAGGAGGTGAAAGGAGAGGTGAAAGGTGGGGAATGAAAGGAGGGGTGAAAGGTGGGGTGAAAGGAGGGTGAAAGGTGGGATGAAAAGGAGGGTGAAAGGTGGGGTGAAAGGAGGTGAAAAAGAAGGGGGTGAAAGAGGAGGGTGAAAGGAAATTGAAAGGAGAGGTGAAAAAAAGGAGGGGTGAAAAGGAGGGGTTAAAGGAGGGGGTGGGGAGGGGGTGAAAGGAGGGGGTGAAAGGAGAGGTGAAGGTGGGGGTGAAAGGAGGGTGAAAAGGTGGGGTGAAAGGTGGAGGTGAAAAGGAGGGTGAAAGGAGGGGTGAAAGGTGGGGTGAAAAGGAGGTGAAAGAAGGGGGTGAAAGGAGGAGGTGAAAGGAGGGGGGGTGAAAGGAGGGGGGGGGGTGAAGGTGGGGGTGAAAGGAGGGGTGAAAGGTGGGATGAAAGGAGGGGTGAAAAAAAGATTATAGGTGGGGGAAGGAAGTTATAGTTCGGAAATTGAAGAAGTTTAGGAGGAGGGAAAGAGGGCGGGCTGACTAAGCTAATGGTGTTAGGGTTGTGTCATGGGTTAGATTGTCTGTCGTACAGGCACTAGACATCCTACCCTGTCCCATATATGGGTGTTTTAAGGGCCTTATTTCATATTCCGCCGACCCTACTGGCGGATGCTGGTCTAGGGAGGTTGTCTATTGCCTGGTGGCCGTGTAGGTTAAAGAGGTAGAGGTGGGGGTGGGGGAGGTGGGGGTAGTGGGGTAGTGGGGGTGGTGGTACTCCATCAAAATCAAACAGACCACAGAAGATTAAAACCACTTCATCTAATTCTAAATTATTTCTCTTAATGATTATCCAAATTAAAAAAAAAAAATCATTCCTATAAAAGCCTAATTAACTCATGAGGATAATTGAACTCATTAAATCTAGTCATAATTTTTTTATTCAACTAAACAATAAAAAAATAAATAATAAAAAAACAATTTAGTAAATTTTTAAAGTTATGAGCAAAATAAATTATGACAGTTTTAATAGTTTTTTTTCCTAGGAGCTGTCAGAATGTATGTTGTTCATCCTGGGTAAAGAAATACTGTGTTTATACGGTGAGGCTAGGTAGTGTCTGTCTGTCTGTCTGTCTGTCTGTGTCTCTGTCTGTCTGTCTGTCTGTCTGTCTGTCTGTCTATCTGTCTGTCTGTCTCTGTCTGTCTGTCTGTCTGTCTGTCTATCTGTCTGTCTGTCTTGTCTGTCTATCTGCCTGTCTGTCTGTCTGTCTGTCTGTCTATCTGTCTGTCTGTCTTTGTCTGTCTATCTGCCTGTCTGTCTGTCTGTCTGTCTGTCTGTCTGTCTGTTTCCTCACCATCTGTGCCCTTAGTGTGGCCCAGGTAAAGTGTTAAGTTAGCCAGTATGTTGCAGATGAATGTTGAATAATGTTGTAAATGTTGAATAATGTTGTAAATGTTGAATAATGTTGTAAATGTTGAATAATGTTGCAGATGAATGTTGAATAATGTTGTAAATGTTGAATAATGTTGTAAATGTTGAATAATGTTGTAAATGAACTAACTTAGTGTCATTTACCTGTTTAAGGATGCCATTAAAATCAACATTTCCTTCCTGTTTTTAATGTTAGTTTGTGATATCTAGATGGCGTCAGTGTCTTAATATAATCTTACGAGACAATAACATAACCTTACTATAATCTCACGAGACAATAACATAACCTTACTATAATCTTACGAGACAATAACACAACCTTACAATAACCTCAAGAGAAATAACATAACCTTACTATAATACAGACAATAACATAACCTTACAATAACCTCACGAGACAATAACATAACCTTACAATAATCTTAGGGACAATAACACAACCTTACAATAACCTCACGAGACAATAACATAACCTTACTATAATCTTAGAACAATAACATAACCTTAACCTTACAGAGACAATAACATAACCTTACAATAATACGAGACAATAACACAACCTTACTATAATACGAGACAATAACATAACCTTACTATAATACGAGACAATAACATAACCTTACTATAATACGAGACAATAACATAACCTTAATATAATACACCAGCAGGCACCCCCCCCCCTCTCTCAGCTCTCCAGGGAAATTGGAAAATAAATGTTACATCACATAGCCAAGGGTTGTGTCTTACCATGTTATATAACCCGTATATATCCCTCTCCTCAATGTGATATATAATTCAGGGTTATATAAGAGATCTAGTTATACTATATTATACTGGATAGTGAAGTATGTATGGTGAGGTATGTATGGTGAGGTATGTATAGTGAGATATGTATGATGATTTAGGAGACGTATTAACTAACACTATACCAGGAAACAAATATTAATGCTGAAAATACGATTAACAAACAAACAAGCAAACAAATAAGCAAACAAACAAGCAAACAAACAAACAACTATTGATTCTGGTGGCCATAACAACGCTAAGCCACATGCCAAGGAAGCTATGACGACTAAGGGAGATTCTCACCCTTTGTAACTTTGGGGGTGAAAAGAGTGCTATACAACGCGTGCAAGAAGGTAAAGCGAACGGTGTGTGTGTGTGTGTGTGTGTGTGTGTGTGTGTGTTCATATGACAGGTATATATATTATGAACATAACACTATATTTATTCTTATACACACACACACACACACACATACACACACCCTAACACACACTCTCTTTCTCGATAACCAAACCCTGGTATATGAACATAAACATTGTATCGTATTTCCGGGTTGAATAAGAGTGATGCGGGCCACACCACTACGTAACCCCAACAAACAGTAATAATATTTTGGCATCAACAGATATGATTACTTCCGTGTTACATAGTCAAGGGCATGTGTACCCTTCCATTCATCAACCCGGATTTAGCATTGATGTGTTGGACGTGAAATGTGGAAATAAGTGAAAAATGGCGTTGATTTTCTGACGTTAAATTGGTGTTAATAGTGAAGAGAAATGTTATGTATGTATGTATGTGTTTATGTATGTATGTATGTATGTGTATGTATGTATGTATGTATGTATGTATGTATATTATTATTATTATTACTATTACTATTATTATCGCCATTATGACCACACACTCTGTCCACTTCCCTACCAACAACCACTACCACCAACTACCACCACTACCACCACCACCACCACCACCTACCACCACCACCACCACCACTACCCACCACCACCACCACCACTACCACCACCACCCACCCACTACCACCACCACCACCACCACCACCACCACTACCACCCACTACCACAACCACCACCACCACCACCACCACACCACTACCACACACCACCACCACCACCACCACTACCACCACCTCACACAACCCAACTCACACAAGACTAAAACAAACCTTCTTTTATGTTCAAACTTTTTAATTTTTTTCTTTTTTTACATTCGAACAAAACCAAAAAAAAAAGACCAATTTTGTTATAGGTGAACTCAATACAGCCGTTCAGAACCAAAAGTCGAGTTTAGAGATTGCTCAACTCCATTCATAACAGAACACAACCCGGGGAAAAAAAATATAAACTTTTTTTTTTAAACTTTGGAGCGAATCTTTTAGTGGAAAGGGAAATTCAGGTTAGAGTTATTTCTTATTTCGGGTGTGGTTCTGCAGTACAGTATTATTGCCTCTCGTAGGGTGTATGTATGTATGATGTATGTATGTATGTATGTATGTATGTATGTATGTATGTATGTATGTATGTATGTATGTAATAAGGTAGAAATTAAGTGTATTTTTATACCCCGTACGAATCATTGTATAATCAGGGGTCGTGGTTTATGTTAGAAATATTCCTCATACGAACCAATACGAATCTAGGTCGTGGTTAGGTTAGGTTAGGTTAGGTTAGGTAGGTTAGAGGCGGCCGCTACACTGTGGAATAAAACTCAAATAGACTGAAAAAAAAAGTGAATTCAAATCGCCTGTTTCATTCTCGTCATCGACATTCACAAGAAAAAAAAAACGAATGGAAAATAAAAATGTTGGAACTGTGGCGCGTGTAGTTTGTTGTTGTGAGAGAGAGAGAGTTAATTAGACTTTGATCTGAAGTGTTTATGTGAACTAAATATTATTATTATTATTATTATTATTATTATTATTATTATTATTATTATTATTATCATCATTATTACTGTTGTTGTTATTGTTGTTGTTATTACTGTTGTTATTATCAGAAGTATAGAGTTATCATTAAAGAGTTAGAGGTGTTATTAAAGTGTTCAGTATTAAAGGGAACACACATCTTGGTGACACAGATATGTAAATGAGACCAAATTAAGCTAAACACGGTGACATTTGTTGATGATTGTAGTGTACCCCCACCCCCCTTCCCACCCCCTCCCATCTCTTTACCTTCCCTTCTCCAGACGTCATTCTTTCCCTTCCTTCCCTTCCTTTCCGACGCCTTCCCTTCTCCTCGTTCGCAACCAGGGGACCCGCAGTCGACCCAACTGCGAATGGGTACCAAAACTTAGTAAAAAAAAAAAGTGAGGATGGATCGCGAGTATTCCTAACCACATCGCCTCCTATTGTACCATGAATTAGTATGCAGTATGCTGTATCCGCAACGCCCCTCGACTCACTGCCAACACCTCTTCCCTCTTTCACACCATTAAATCAATAACTTAGATAATTATATGTATTTAACTCACTGTTCCGGGTGTGACGAGAATGATATCACGGTCTTCAAGAGGGTGACTGACTGCTAGCTGGTCTGGGCTGGCCTGACCTCCATTAATGCTCTGAGGTTTCCAGTGGGGTGATTCTCTACTGCTGGCTGAGGATGAACCAATATTATATGTTAGAAACCGGTTTGGACTCTGTGTGTGTGTGTGTGTGTGCGTGTGTGTGCGTGTGCGTGTGTGCGTGTGGACCCCCAAAGAATGTAAATTCACCACCCAGGACAATACAAAACTTGCTGGCTGGCCGTCACTGACAAACACACTCCACCCTTCCCTCCACCCCTCCCACCCTTCCCTCCACCCCTCCCTCCACCCCTCCCACCCCTCCCTCCACCCCTCCCACCCCCCACCGCTCCTCCCCCCCCACGCCAGTAGTCTGAAATAGTGCGGGATACAACCAAATATTTCCTCGCCCACCCCAACAAAAAGGTTTGATTTAGCGCGGCGAACAAGTTGTTGAGGGCGGCGAGCAATAAAACACAGCCAGGGCAACAACAAACACTGTGTGAATGATGGAGTGGATGTGTGGGGGGTCGGGTTGACACTATGTGGGAGCTAGAGTGTCAGGTACTCCCCACTACCTCACACCACTATGAGCATTATTTTCCCCCACACCCCACACACACCCCCACCCACACACCAACACCTCCACACCCACACACCAACACCTCCACACACCCACACACACACCCCCACACACACACACCCACACCCCACACCCACACACACACACCCCACACCCACACACACACACACACACCCACACCCACACACTGGGTCACACCCACACACACACCCCCACACCCCACACACACCCCCACCCACACACCAACACCTCCACACCCCACACACCAACACCTCACACACCCCCACACACACACACCCACACCCAGTACCATGTATATATTCACACAACACTAAAATAAACAGATATACAGTAGGTTTATTTCACAGTTGTATTTTTTTTGGAAACTGTTATAAAATAAATCATACAGTGTACAGAATATTGTATTGATAAAACACTAAAGTTCCTTAGCCAAAAATATAGAGACACATGTTAAAAGAAAACACATATTTATCTTCTAGGATTGTTACAAAGTACTTGGCAATGGAGAAGACAGACAGACAGACAGACAGACAGACAGACAGACAGACAGAGAGTCAGTTAAGTCTAAAGTCAGGTAATCTGTTCATTAATGACATCATCACAATTCAGTTCCATATCTTGGTGAACAAACAGTAATTCAATCAGTCTTTGTTCTGATATAGTGAACACAGATACTTGAGGCAGCTGACTGATCGTTCACGTGTATCAGGTGTTAGAGGAAATGTTGCCAGAATATGTATCAGAGTTTGGAAGTTTTGATAAGTGTCAAATTCTCTGTAAACTTTTAGTGAGGCAACAGATGTTTTGGGATTGTCTTTTCCCTTCACGTTTTTTCCAAGTGTTCTGTTATCTTGAACCTCTTCCATACTACCATTAGGGAATTTACTGTATATCACAACTCCCTTACATACTTCTGCCATGAATTTTGCTTAGAAGTGAAACGTTCTTTAAGTTGCAGCCTAACTATGTCAATGAAAGGCCAAAACCATTTCTGTACATTTGCAACACATCCATGCAGTCCTTCACACTGTCAAAAGCTTGTACCAAATCCATCTCAACACCTTGTAGCTTCTGAGATAGAGGTCTCGTAACATTTAAAATAACTAATAGAACCTCCACACTTACAAGGAAACAATCTAATGTCATAGTTGTCACACTCCTTAAGAAAGCCAGAGATTTCCCTACCAAAGTTGAAGTCCTTTGACACAGAGAAGTCCTCTAGTGCTTTAACAACTGCTGGATACAATGCTCTGAAGATATGACTGAACTCCTGAGAATCAACCCATCTTGCGGGGCAGTGCTTTTTCCAGTCTATACTATTAGAGTCAGGACAACAACTCACGGCTAACTTACTTTCCAAATGACCTGAACGCTTGTTTGATTCCCTTTAGAATATGATTATCTCTCTCATGACTCTTACATTTCTCTTAGCAAAAATTAAAGCAATGAGACACACAATATACGTAGACAGCCATGGGGGACTTATCCATTATATGCTATAGTACACACCACTGAATTCACCTGACATAGCATCACCACCACACCCTCGCCCTACCATGTGTGTAGTGAAGAATGTTTACAGATTTTTTCTATTACTTTACCTTAACTGCTCCCACACCCCCACACCCACACCCCCACCCCCACACCCACACCCTCACACCCACACCTCTACGAGCACATGTCTTCCTCCTCCTCCTCCTCCCTCAAGTCTCACCTCTCATATATCTTGCACCGACATCCCCTCCTTCACTCCCTCCTTCATCTTCTTCCTTCACTCCCTCCTTCACCTTCTTCCTTCACTCCCTCCTTCATTCCCTCCTTCATCTCCCTCCTTCACTCCCTCCTTCATTCCCTCCTTCATCTCCCTCCTTCACTCCCTCCTTCATCTCCCTCCTTCATCTCCCTCCTTCACTCCCTTCTTCACTCCTAATTTAAACTTAGAGCTCACAAACTTGGATGTGTTGTGGGAAAGGAGGGTGTGGAGTGAGAGAGGGTGTGTGAGAGGAGGGGTGTGGGAGGACAGAGGGTGTGGGAGGGAGAGGGAGGTGGGGAGGGAGAGGGAGGGTGTGGGAGGAGAGGGAGGGGTGGGGAGGGAGAGGGAGGTGGGGAGGTGAGAGAGGGGTGGGAGGGAGAGAGGGTGGGAGGGAGAGAGGGAGGGGGTGTGGGAGGAGAGGAGGGGTGGGGAGGGAGAGGAGGGTGTGGGAGGGAGAGAGGGTGGGAGGAGAGGAGGGTGGGAGGGGAGAGGAGGGTGTGGGAGGAGAGGAGGGTGTGGAGGAGAGAGGGTGGGGGAGGAGAGGAGGGGTGGAGGAGAGGAGGTGGAGGAGAGAGGGGTGTGGGAGGAGAGGAGGGTGGAATGAGGAGGGGTGGAGGAGAGAGGGTGTGGAGGGAGAGGAGGGTGGAATGAGAGGAGGGTGGAGGATAGTGGCTGAGAGAGGGATGTTGGGGGGTGTTGGAGGGGGTGTTGGAGTGGTGGGGTGTTGGAGGGGTGTTGAGGGTGTGGGGAGGGGGGGGATATTTATTGTCCCAGGCTAGTTTATAAAAGTTTACGAGGCAGGAAAAAGTTTGACACGAGGCACCACTCATCAAACTTACTTTCTCTCTCTCTCCTTTCCTCTCTCTCCTCTCTCTCTCTTTCTATCTACTCTCTTTCCTTCTCTCTCTTTCTTTCTAGAGATACAGACAGACAGACATACATACAAGAGACATACTGCATTACCGTACCAATAACGCCTAATAACCCGGAGATATGATTAATAATTAGTAAGGGTTGTGTTATTATTACCTTGGAGTGTTAACTGAGGAGGAGGGGGGGGTGAGGGAGGGGTGAGGGGAGGGGTGAGGGAGGAGTGGAGGGAGGGGTGAGGAGGGTGAGGAGGGGAGGGGAGGGAGGGAGGGAGGGTGAGGGGAGGGGTGAGGGAGGGGGTGAGGGAGAAGAGAGGTGGGAGGGGAGGGTAAGGAGAGGTGAGGGGAGAGGGAGGGGGTGAGGGAGAAGAGAGGGTGTGAGGGAGGATAAGGAGAGGTGAGGGAGGTGGAGGTGTGAGGGAGTGGTAAGGGAGGGTGAGGGAAAAGGAGGGAGATGGGTAAAGGTGAAGGAGGGGTGAGGGAGGGGGTGAAGAAGGTGAGGGAGTGATGGGGGTGAGGGAGAGATGATGAAGAGGTAAAGGGGTGTTGGAGGAATGAGGGAGGGGTGAGGGAGGAGGTAAGGAAAGGTGAGGGAAGGTAGAAGGAAGGGTGAGGGGGGTGAGGGAGAGGTGAGGGAGAGTAGAGGTTTAATATTGACTACACGGGGTGAGGAGAGGATGAGCTGTCACCTTCCTCCCTCCTCCCCCTCCTAAGGATCTCACCTCCCTTCCTCATGTAATAATAGGAAGATCAGGGGAAGACGTGACGAGATCCTCCTCACCTCTTCCCTCTCCTCCACCTTCCCCCTTCGCTCCCTCCCTCCCACACAGTAGCAGCTGGGATGGTCAGGGGATCTAAAGAAGCCTTGGAGGATCTTTCTCAAGGATGACATGGGATTTGGTCTCTCTCTCTCTCTCTCTCTCTCTCTCTCTTCTCAGGTCAGAGGTCACCATGTCATTTCTATTGCCCTAGTTAACACCTGCTGACCTTCTACACACACACACACACACACACACACACACACACACACACACACACACACACACACACACACACACACACACACACACACCTGAGGGCATTGGTATTAGGTGAGAGAGGGGAGAGTGAGAGATGAGGGAGGAAAGAATGAGAAGTGAGGGTGAGAGGATGATGGAAGGGTGAGGGAGATGAGATGAAGTGTGAGAAAGAAGGGTGAGGTGAGGAAGGTGAGAGAAAGACTACTATTACTACCACCACTACTACCACCACCACACCACTACTCACCACCACCACCACACTACTACCACCACCACCACCACTACACCACCACCACCACCACTACTACCACCACCACCACCACTACTACTACCACCACCACCACCACTACTTTATTTATATATACGTGGCCTCCAGCCTCCCCCAATAGCCACACCTTCGCCACCATTTAATTACCTTAATATTAAATATCCTAATACATAAGAAGCTATCCTATCTGTGTTAAATTAGTTGAGCCGCAGATCTATGCGTCATTCAGTGACAGTAGCCTCATAGTCAATATCTGCAGCAGTTGTCGGAGTAGGGGCAGATGTTCTCGTTCCCCTGAGGCAGAGCAAAGCCGACCGAAGGAGAGAGAAGGACAGTCGACATCTCATCCAGGCTGTAACATAACTTCTGGGCTGCTGCTTCTGTTCGGAGATCAACTCGGCGAGTCTGGCGTAGAAACATCTTGCACTTGGTCCCATCCCACCAGAGGTTGTGAACACTAGAGGAGTGAAGCTGCCTTGATCAACGTTTTGAATTCTCTCCCCATATGCCCTTCTCTTGTCGTTCTCGTTCCTCCTATGTGCAGCATCGAGAGCTAGGTTACGGTGACATGCGGCCATGGGATCAAAAATCCTGATGTCGAAGAAAGCTCGCTGTCCCCGCGTCCAGAATCCTCGAGCACTGACGTCCACACGGGCTTTGTTAGATGTGTTTGAAGTCCTGTGTTGAAGATCTCACCATCCAATGGAAGGAGGGTCGGTTCTACCATGACATCCCGGCAGATTTCCTTCAACATATTTGCTGTGAGATCCCTTACCTCGTCATGCCTCATGCATATGAAGCCCCTTCTTGCACACACCATGGCGTGATCGACGTCATAGGAAGAGCCACACACGCCTTGGGAGGGCAAACCTTCTACTGGCACTACTACTACTACTACTACTGCTACTACTACCATCACCACCACCACTACTACCACCACCACCACTACTACCACCACCACCACCACTACTACCACCACCACCACTATTACCACCACCACTACTATTTCTACCACCACCACTACCACCACCACCACCACTACTATTTCTACCACCACCACCACCACTATTACCACCACCACCACTATTACCACCACCACCACCACTACTATTTCTACCACCACCACAACTACCACCACTACTATTAACAATCCCTTGGAAATATTACGAGTTAATTAAATAACTAACTGGCACCCTCAACCTATCACCTGGCTGCCATTTAATATTTACCTGTTAATTATCGTCATAGGTGATAGTGGCACCTGTCGGCTAATGGCACTAATGGTTCAAGGTGTGTAAATGGTCACGTGATACCTGTACCGGACCTTTATCTAATGGTTGACCTCTTAAGTCCCGTTTGAGGTTAATGGTTTTACCTCCCATAGCTACTACACCCCTTATCTAATGGGCTAACCCCTTTCCCCTTGTTACACCCTTAATTCTGGTACATTCTTAATCTAATGGTCTACCTTTACCCCTCACCTAATGGTTACGCCAGACCCACCAACCCTTTCCATTAGTCCATTAAGTACTGGTTATCTCACTCTCCCTTACTAGCTGTCTCACCCCTAAGGCCCCCCACCCCTTAACTGGACATTGTCTCCCTTGACCACTTGTGTAATCTCGATGCCGATAATCCGTTTGGTCACTCTCTCTCTGATGACTGTGAGGGAGGGTGAGGGAGAGGTGGGTGAGGGTGGTGAGGGGTGAGGGAGAGGTGGGTGAGGTGAGGAGGGGTGAGGGAGAGGTGGGTGAGGGTGAGGAGGGTGAAGGAGATGTGGTGAGGGTGAGGGAGGGGTGAAGGAGAGGTGTGGAGGGGTGAGGAGGAGGGTTAGTGAGAGTATGGAGGATGGAGGGGTGATGGAGGGGTGAGGCCTCTTCCTCTTCCTCCTCCCTCCTCTCCTTTCCTCTTCCTTCCTCCTCCTCCTCTGTCTTCCTTCCCTCCTCCTCCTCCCTCCTTCCTCCGTCTTCCTTCCTCCTCCTCCTCCTACGTCTTCCCTCCTCCTCCTCCTCTCCGTCTTCCTTCCTCCTCCCTCCTCCGTCTTGCCTTCCTCCTCCTCCTCCTCCTCCTCCTCCGTCTTTCTCCACAAAGAAAAGAAAATAATTCCGATCAACCTCCAGTCACTTTATTGATCGGAAGAACTACATACCCCTCTTCCTCACCGCCTCTCCTCACACAGCCTCCCTCTCTCCGCCTCACCTCCTCTCCCCCACCGCTCTCCCTCCCACAACCCCCCCTCTCTTCTTCTTTCCTTCTCCTCCCACCGCTTCCCTTACTCTTCCTCACTGTTCCTTCTTCCATCTTCTCTCTTCTCCCTGTTTCTCCTCTTCTCCTTCTGCTTCTCATCTTTCCCTCCTCTTCCCCTCTCCCCATCTCCTCTTCCCACACATGCTCCTCCTCCCTCCTCTCCCTTCCCCCTCGACATTCCCTTCCTAGTCCACCTCCCCTCGTTTCCCCGGCGCTCCATCTCCCCCACCCCCCGCCCCGCTCCCTCACCCCCCCGCCCCGCCCCCACACCCCTCAAGAAACAGGATAAAATTATTTCGCCGCCACGACCACAACTTGAAATACATAAATTCTGGCCACCTCCTCTCCTGGGGCCACCTCCTCCTCCACCCTCCTGTGTGTCAAGCAGACCGAGCCACCTCCTCCTCCACCTCCTGTGTCAAGCAGGACCTGGGGCCACCTCCTCCACCCTCCTGTGTGTCAAGCAGGACCTGGGGCCACCTCCTCCTCCACCCTCCTGTGTGTCAAGCAGACCTGGGGCCACCTACCTCCACCTCCTGTGTGTCAAGCAGGACCTGGGGCCACCTCCCTCCACCCTCCCTGTGTGTCAAGCAGGACCTGGGGCCACCTCCTCCTCCACCCTCCTGTGTGTCAAGCAGACCTGGGCCACCTCCTCCTCCACCCTCCTGTGTGTCAAGCAGGACCTGGGGCCACCTCCTCCTCCACCCTCCTGTGTGTCAAGCAGGACCACCTTCCTCCACCCTCCTTTGTGTCAAGCAGGACCTGGGGCCACCTCCTCCTCCACCCTCCTGTGTGTCAAGGGACCTGGGGCCACTTTTTCCCGCCATCAAATAAACATCAACAAACAGGAGTACCAACCTTACCGCACACCTGGCAGGCTTACCAACCCACGCACACCTGGCAGGCTTACCAACCTTACCGCACACCTGGCAGGCTTACCAACCTTACCGCACACCTGGCAGGCTTACCAACTTTACCGATATAAATGACAAGCATACTAACTTTTCTGACACACACACACACACACACACACACACAACACACACACACAGACAGACAGACAGTAATAACGTGCAAATATAACATGATTTAGGATTCTGTTGCTGGAAGTTAGAAAGTTATGATGTATTCTGTTGTAAAGTTGGTACGTCTGTGTGTGTGTGTGTGTGTGTGTGTGTGTGTGTGTGTGTGTGTGTGTGTGTGTGTGTGTGTGTGTGTGTGTGTGTGTGTGTGTGTGTGCGAAAGGCGGAAATAAACAAGATTATCGGTGCGGAAAGTAAAATAAAATCTTGGATGGAGGAGAAACACGACAAAGGTCCAGTCCATAAAATGTGTTCCTTCTAATTTTTCTTCTTTTCGCTCTTCTTCTTTCTTCTTTCTTCTTTCTTATTCTTCTTCTTCTCGCTCTTCTTTTTTCATCATCTTACTTTTACTCTCTCTCTCTCTCTCTCTCTCTCTCTCCACAAAAACACAAAACTAACCTTAACAAAAAAAACCCCCTCAAAAACAACAACAAACACGACGTAACAAAAACACACACAAACACACGAGGGGAAAATAAGATACGCGTATTTTTTCCCCTCTCATTAATTTCCCCTTTTATCCCAAGTTACGTGAAAATAAGGGGAAAATAAGGTAAGATTATTTGGTGGATGTTTGAGAGGGGGTGAGGGGGGGTGAGGGGGAGGTCGGGGTGAGGGCGGGTGAGGGGGGAGGGTGAGGGAGCGAGAGGAAATAAGGTAAGAAATGAAAGGAAATACCAAGTTGCTATCTCCCTCAGATGACTGCCTCAATTGACGGTGAGGGAAGAAGTGGAGTGGGGATGGGGGAGGAGGTGGTGGTGGGGGAAGGGGAGGGGAAGTACTGGTGAGGGGAAGTGGACAGTACGGGAAGGAAGTACTGGGGAGTGGCACTTAGGAGGGAAATGGAAAGTGCTGGAGTAATGAAGAGGGAAGTACTAAAAGAGAGAGAGAGAGAGAGAGAGAGAGAGAGAGAGAGAGAGAGAGAGAGACACGGGATGGAGTGAATGGAAGCAGTGGACCCGATGAATGATAGCGGCAGAGAGGAAACGATAATTCAAGGGAGGGGAGAATGTGATGATGAAGAGGGAAATGGATAAATGGGTAAGAAGAGGAAGAAGGAAGAAGAGGAATAAAAAGAAGATAGGGAAAGAGGTGAAGAGGAGGAGGACGAGGAGGAGGAGGAAAGTGGCAAAGGAGGAGAGGAAGAGGAGGAAGAAAACAAAGAAGGGAGACGGTAGAGGAGGAAGAGAAGAAGAAGAAGCAGGGGAAGAAGGAGGAGGAGAGAGGAAGAGGAAGAAGAGCGAAGAAGTGAGTGAGAGTGAGAGTGATATTAGACTGAGTGTGTAAAGAGTCCAATAAAGAACTCTTGGAGAGGCTAAGAGTACCATAAAGAGTCCTTGGAGAGGTTGAGAGTACCATAAAGAGCTCTTGGAGAGGCTGAGAGAGCCATAAAGAGTCCTTGAAGAGGCTAAGAGTACCATAAACAGCTCTTGGAGAGGCTGAGAGTACCATAAAGAACTCTTGGAGAGGCTGAGAGCGCCATTATGAGTCCTGGAGAGGCTAAGAGCACCATAAAGAACTCCTGAGAGCGCCACAAGAAGCTCTGAGGTCATAAGTTTCCTCTTAGGGAACTGTGGCAAAAAGGTGGTGTGTGGTGAGGGGGAGGTGGGGGAGTGAGGGGAGTGGGGAGTGAGGGAGAGAGGGAGTGGGGGAGTGAGGGAGGAGGGAAGATGGGGAGGAGGGAGATGGTACTAGGGAGAGGGAGGAGAGAGAGGGAGAAGGGCGAGGGACAATAAAAAGGGGAAGTGCATGTATCAAGTCAGATGAGGAAAGAGAGGGGAAAATGAGAGGGTGGTAGTATAGAGAGGAGGGAAGGGAGAGGAAGAGAGGGAGAGGAAGAAGGGAGGGAGGGAGATAGGAGGAGATGAAGTCCGTGAAAGAAAAATAAAAAGGAGATAAAGGGAACGAATAAAGGAAGGGGAGAAAGAGGGAGAAAGATGTGTATGTGTGAGAGGCAGGAAGAGAGGGAAGAGAGGGAAGAAGAGGGGAGGAAGAGGAGAGGAAGATCCAAATGAGGAAAATGAAACTAACACACTCTCTCCTCTCTCCTCACGGAAAAAGAAAGTAAGGAATTGATGCAAAGGGGAGGAGGGAGACACACACACACACACACACACACACACACACACACACACACACACACACACACACACAGAGGATGGATAGACAACTTCCTCAGGTAAAGGGAGGTGAGGCAACATTCCTCCTTCACCACCACACCACACCACCCCTACCACACACCACCACTACCACACCACCACCCCTACACACACCACCACCCCTACCACACCACCACCACCACACCACCCCTACCACACCACCCCCCACACACCACCACCACCCCTACCACACCACCACCCCACCACACCACACCACACTACCACACCACCTCTACCACACCACCACCACTAACACCATCACTCCCACACACCACCACACACACCACCACCCCCACACACACCACCACCACACACCACCACCACTACCACACCACCACTACCACACCACACTCACCACACCACCCCCACCACACCACACCCCTACCACACCACCACTACCACACCACCCTACCACACCACCCCTACCACACCACCCCACACACCACTCCCCACACACCTCACTCCCTACCACACCACTCTACCACACCACCACTACACACCAACACACACACTACCCTACCACACTCCTCACACACCACCACTACCACACCACCACTCACCACAGTTTCTACCGTCTGATGGCTAAGAAATGGTGCTCCAGGAGGAAAATGCCACGATTTTTCCACGAGGGATTTACCTAACTTTTTAATGGGGTGAGGAAGAGGGGGTGAGGGGTGAGAGGGTGAGGGGTGAGGAGGGGTGAGGAGGGTGAGGGGTGAGAGAGGTGGGGGTGAGGGGTGAGAGGGTGAGGGGTGAGGAGGGGTGAGAGGTGAGGGGTGAGGAGGGGTGAGAGGAGTGAGGGGAGTGAGGGGGAGAGAGGAGGAGGGTGAGGAAGGAGGGTTAGATTAGGTCCAATTAAACCTAATCTAACCCAACCCAACCTGACCTGACCTAACCCAACCTGACCTGACCTGACCTAACCTACTGCTTATCCTTACCTGTAGACCGTGGCTGAGTGGTTACAACGCTCGTCTCCTGGTTCCAAAGTCTGTGGTTCTATCCCCCGGGGCAGCTCTCAGTTCACCCAGCTGTGAAGAAGTACGTAAGTGAACGATTAATATAAAGGTGTACTGTATTAGCGGACAGTGTATATGGTGACACCTCCAAATAACGGACTTTTCCTCTATATAGTCCGTTAAAGAGAGGTTTCACACACACTACCATCATCCTTTCTACCCCTTCCCCTACCCTCCCTCCCTCCAACACACCCAAACCTTTGACAAACAAATTAAAACAAAATCCGCTTCTTACAATACAATTTTTGTTCTCCTCAACCGTATATAATACAATATGTTTTATACCAAAGTTCTACAGCACACACGTTCACCTGTCCATTCACTGACAGCTCACACGTTCACCTGTCCATTCACTCATCCAGTTAAAATTTTCCTTCAATAAACTGCTAAAAAAAACCCACATATTTACTGTCTCGTGTACCTATTGTAACCGGTAACAAGAGAAATTTTAACCGGATTTATTTTTTTTCTGGTCTTTATATACGCGTTATGTTTTGGTGATGTGAAAGATTATTATTAAAATTTTAAGTGATTTTTTTTTTGTAAGTGTGTGTGCGTGTGTGTGCGTGTGTGTGTGTGGGGGGGGTAATTCTGTGAGTGTGTATTGTGTAGAGAAGTGTGTGACTGTATATTTAACACACACACACACACACACACACACACACACACAAATAATAATAATGGTTGCCCCTAGTGTTCGAGGATGGCCGGCCCAAGGACCACCGAGGCGTGAATTTGTATAAGGTGTAGAAGCTGTCGCCAACAACCACACCCTGAGTTAACGAGCTGCATGACCCAGTGTTTAAGGTGTAGCTGTCACCAACACAACACCCACCCTGAGTTAACGAGCAGCATGACCCAGTGTTTAAGGTGTAGAAGCTGTCGCCAACACAACAACCACACCCTGAGTTAACGAGCTGCATGACCCAGTGTCAAGGAACAGTCCGAGAAGACCGACAACTCCCCAACTGCACTGGCTAACCATTACCCAATACAAATCGATTAACATCCAGGTTCCCAATTACTGCTGGGTAGACAGAGGCAAATGGCGTAAAGAAACTTGCCCATAGTTCACCCTGCCCGCCGAACTCAGCACCGCACCCCACACACACACACAACACTCACCTCCCTCCCCAGAAACATTCAGTTCCTGTACGACAAAAGACTCTGGCCTCGGCGGATGACACTGTTTCCTGAGCGTCAAAGGAGAGAGAGAGAGAGAGAGAGAGAGAGAGAGAGAGAGAGAGAGAGAGAGAGAGAGAGGAGAGGGTTTTTTTCCCCCTCAGCTAAGGGTTAATCTTTATCTCGCTGAGGAAAAATTGGAAGGAGGTTCTCCCCATCCAATCACTGATGGAAATGTTCCTTGGCAGTGAGGGTGAGAGAGAGAGAGAGAGAGAGAGAGAGAGAGAGAGAGAGAGATGGAGTTTGCATACCAAGCTTTCAGTCATAGGTAGGTAGGTAGGTCTCTCTCTCTCTCAAACAGTCTTTATGAACCAACTAATAAAAAAATTTCAACTTTTTTTATCGAATATAAATTAATCTCAAGAGCTTTTGTTTTGGGCTTTTGTTAACGGTGTTGGGATAATGTGTTGTGGTTCTTTTATTTAAACCCTTTTATTAATGATCTCATAATGCAACAGGCGGATTCATTAATATTTTTGTTGCTTTTGTATCGAGAGCTTTTATTTTTTTTTTTTTTTTCAAAGTTTGTTTGATAATTTATTCTGTCACTTATTTTATATTATTTTTCTTTTAAAGGAGAAAAAAAGTTTGCTCGCGATAAATATTAATCTAGGGTCAGGTTAGGTTAGGGTTGAGTTAGGTTGGGTTAGGTTAGGTTAGGTTAGGTTAGGTTGGGTTAGGAGACGTGTTAACACCTATACATAACCAGTAAATGAACCAATAATAATATAAAGATCAATGAGGCATAGATGAATGTTGCAAATATGTGAATCAATGTTGCAAATATGTGAATCAATGTTAAATTGAATCAATGTTGAAAATATGTGAATCAATGTTGCTTCGAAGAATAAATAGGAGGAAATTACTATCGAACATAAACATGAATAAAATAATGAAAATAAATACATAAAAACAGAGACACAAAGAGAGAGAGAGAGAGAGAGAGAGAGAGAGAGAGAGAGAGAGAGAGAGAGAGAGAGAGAGAGAGAGAGAGGTAGACAGGTAGGTACAGGTAGGTCTGTCAAGGGGTGAAGAGAGACGGAGTGGATATACGTCAGTGACTGGGAGGGGGAGGGAAGGAAGGAGGGAGGGGAAGGAAGGAGGGGAGGGGAAGGAAGAAGGAATGGGAAGAGGAGGGAGGGAAGGAAGGAGGAGGGGGAAGGAAGAGAGGGAAGGAAGGAAGGAGAGGGTAGGAAGTAGGGAAGAGGGAAGGAAGGAATGAGTGGGAAGGAAGGGGAGTGGGAAGGAAGTAGGGGAGAGGGAAAGGAGGGAAGGAAGGAAGAAAGGAGGGAAGGAATGAAAGAAGGTTCTAGAAGGAACTGGCTAATGATTGGCCGTGTGAAGCAAATGTGAATCAAATGTGAATCAAATGTGAAACAATGAATCAATCAGAATTTCAAACTACAGAGAAAAAAAAACTAACATTCCCCCCAAAATATCCAAACTTTTCTTACTCATGTGATATTATAAAGTTAATTTTATATCAAACTTTTATTAATACCGTTGGGTGTGGCTTTTGTTTAATGTACCTTATAAACTTTTGTTAGATGGTGTGATAAAGTATTTGGGGTAATAATGTTCTCTCCAAACTTTGTGTGTGTGTGTGTGTGTGTGTGTGTGTGTGTGTGTGTGTGTGTGTGTGTGTGTGTGTGTGTGTGTGTGTGTGTGTGTGATGTGTAAGGTATGATAATAAATGCAGGGGTTATTTTTATTTACAAACTTTTAATTGACGGTTTGGTAATTTTTACGTAGGGAAATATTTAACAGTGTTGTAATGTAGTGGGGAGGGAGGGAGGGAGAGGGGAGGAAGGGGGAAGGAGAGATAATGAATGGGTGATGAGTGGGATGAGGTGAGGAGTGGTGGTTGTGAGGAATGGTGGGTGGGATAGAGACTGTGCTAACGAATGAGTGGGCTAACGAACGAGTGATCTAACAAACGAGTGCTAACGAACGAGCATCTAACGTCACACTCTAGGTTAAGTTACGTTACCGAGGTATACAGCATTTCCTTATAAATACACCTAAATAACACCTTTATATATATATACAAATAACACGCCACAAAAATACAATAATATTAACACAACACCTATGTTTGGTTGGCGAATATTGTACTGAACAGAGCGAGAACTACCGAATACTTCATATATATAGTTTCTAATTCTATTTTCATTATTTTGTGGTTTATTATCATATTTATTTAGTTGTTTCGTTTATATTTTTTTGACCTTGTAATTCACCTTGGCTTCAAATTTCAGTTCAGTTGCGAATTTAATCATAAAACACAATAAATTTTTTTTTTTTATTCCCACGGATTCGAACTCAGGATTACCCCAGGAATATTTTTAGTATGTTAAATTACTATTATTAAATGTATACTTTAACTTTGAGGTTTTTATATCAGGTTATATTGTGATGGGGGAAACTATCTACAACACTTTTCAAATTCAATAAATAAAAATAATAATAATCCTTCACTAAACAAAAACATTTCTACTCAATTTCTACATCGAACAAAAAATTATAAAATAAATAAAACAACTTTACATAAAAAAATTAACTATTCTAAAAAAAAAAAATACCAACTTTAGCTTAGACTCTACACATAATTATATACCAGTCGGTGATTTAAAATTATAGACAAAACTACACAGAAAATGTATAATGTCACCCCATTGTGTTACTACATGGGTGGGGTGGGGTGTGGGTGTGTGGGTGTGGGTGGGATGGGATGGGGTGGGGTGGGTGGGGTGGGGTGGGTGGGTGGTGGGGTGGGTGGGTGGGTGGGGTGGTGGGGTGGGATGGATGGGGTGGGTGGGTGGGGTGGGGTGGGGGTGGGGTGTGGGTGGGGTGGGTGGGGTGGGGTGGGGTTGGGTGGGATGGGATGGGTGGTGGGTGGGTGGTGGGGTGTGGGTGGTAAGGGATGGGGTGGGGTGGGTGGGGTGGGGTTGGGTGGAGGTGGGGAGAAGACAGATTGACAGACTGACTAACAAATTATCTGGGTTATGACTTGCAGTGTGTTGTGTGTGTGTGTGTGTGTGTGTGTGTGTGTGTGTGTGTGTGTTTTTGTGTGTGTGTGTGTGTGTGTGTGTGTGTGTGTGTGTGTGTGTGTGTGTGTGTGTGTGTGTGTGTAGAACTATTAAGTAACATTAAAGTATATAAATCCAAGTTGATTAATACCCTGTACGTCTTCCTATTTAGTAAACAATAAACAAATTCCCCAAACACAAAACAAATTTCAAACAATAAACAAATTCCCCAAAACAATAAAACAAATTCCCAAACAATAAACAAATTCCCCAAACAATAAACAAATTCCCCAAACAAGACAAAAATATAATCATTTATTTCATACATTTTTCCTGCTGTCAAATTGATAAATAGTCGATAACATAGATAACAAGAACACTCTGATACATAACAAAACACGACAAACACTTTATTACAAACAATCTGTCACAAACACAGCCCAAAACTGACAGTCAAATAGACACAAACAGTTTACAAATACATAAAAAATAACTGGAAAAAATATTTATATTAAAAACTTTGAATTACGCAACAGAAAAAAATATATATATATTAATTTGAAAGGCGATGTAGGACTGACATTTGCAATGAATCAACCGGCAAGGCTTTTGAAAAACTGTATGTGTGTGTGTGTGTGTGTGTGTGTGTGTTGCAGAGCTGATATTGACAGTATACGACAGTTCAACACACAGTTAATGTACAGCCAACACTATAACACACAGTCAATACATAGCTAATACAGTTAAAACACACAGTCATTATCATACAGTCAGCACCACACAGTCATCACACAGTCAGGAACACACAGTCAGGAAACACACAGTCAGGAACACACAGTCAGGAACACACAGTCAGGAACACACAGTCAGGAACACACAGTCAGGAACACACAGTCAGGAACATACAGTCACCAACACAGTCAGCAAACAGTCAGCACATACAGTCAGCAATATACAGTCAGCACTAGGCGGCTTTGTACCCAAATTGTGAATGAAAAATATTGAGAATGATTGGATGGAGGAGGGAGGGGGGTGAGGAGGAGGGGGGAGGGGGTGAGGGGAGAGGGGTGAGTGGGGGGAACGGGAATTGAGCGAATGGGAAGGAGAGGAAGTGAGCACGATGGAGGAGAGTATAGCAGAAATGAGGGTGGGAAGGGAGCGTAGCAGGTAGAAGGAGGGGGTGAAAGGGCATGCAGCAAGAAGGAGGAGAGAAAGGAAGGAGGGAGGAGGGAAGGGTAGAAGAGTGGTAGGCAGTAGGAGTGAAGGGAGGGTAGGAATGTAAGAGAGGGACAGGGAGACAGGGAGAGAGAGGGAGAGAGCCACCAGTGAATTAATATGATTGAACCATCCATTTATCTGCTTGTGTTTGGAAATGGCCATTATATTATATTGGTTTTGGAGGCAACACACAATTTTGTCAATACCTCCAACGAACAGCTGATGAAATTTGGTTCCCGGGGCTGCTGTTCAATTTCAATAGTTCATAAGATACAAAGATTGTTCAACCCAGCCGCCCGCGTGTACAGGTGTGTGTGTGTGTGTGTGTGTGTGTGTGTGTGTGTGTGTGTGTGTGTGTGATGGTGATGGTATATATATATATTTTTTTTTGGTTATCCTGGTTCGTTCATTATTTTGGGTGAGTGAAACTGATGGGTCGACTTTGTTTTTGTTTTTTTCAGGGATAGAATTTTGTGTTAAATAGAAGGACAACGAATGTGTGTGTGATTTTTTTATGTTTTTTTTACTTTGACGTTGATAGACTAGTGGAGGTGTGTGCGTGAATAATACCTACACACATAAACACTCACACACAAAATTCTACATACACACACACACACACAAACCCCCACATGTGTGTGCTTTTGACGTTGATAAACTAGTGGAGGTGTGCGTGTGTGCGTGTGTGTGTAACAATACCTACACACAAAATTCTACATACATACACACACACACAAACACCCCCACAGAGCAAACCAATCACCAACAACTTCCTTTACTCGGCAGATTAAGACTTATTAAGACTTACCTGTCGGGGATTAAAGCAATTAAGACCACAATTCACTAAGACCTCTATATCTCAGTCTAAGTCTTAACTAATGTCATGAGGTCAAATAAATTCCTGTGAGGAGAGAGAGAGAGAGAAGAGAGAGAGAGAGAGAGTTAATCTTGAGGTATTTGCCAGGAAGGGATTTTAAGCTGTCTTGTCCCGGATGATGGAGGAGGAGGAGGAAGAGGAGGAGGAAGAGGAGGAAGAGGAGGAGGAAAGAGAGAGGCTAGTTCGATTACACATCCCCACCAACCCACCCCCGCACACCCCCACCCACCACACCCCCACCCACCTGCACACCATCACCACCACCTACCCTGGATAAGCTTCAACACCACCCCCCGCTCACTCACCCACCATGATCCAAGGTCCATGGTCCAAGGTCTATGGTCCAGGTCTATGGTCCAGGGTCTATGGTCCAGGGTCTATGGTCCAGGGTCTATAGTCCAGGGTCTACGGTGCAGGGTCTATGATCTATGGTCCAGGGTCCAGAGTCTATGGTCCAGGGTCCATGATCTATGGTCCAGGGTCTTGACATCTGAGACCACTTTCTAAGTGTCTTGTTAAGTTATCAAGTAGTCCCAATGCACCTCGATAGTATACAGTAGCCTCAGTAGTTATTCTGTTTGTGTGATAGTCCTTCTGATAGTCCCTCTGGTAGCCCCTGTAGTCTATGTAATTCAAGTAGTCTAGGCCCCTGTGGTAGCCCTTGTAGTAGCTCCTATATTAGCCCCTATAGTCTATGTAAATCAAATAGTCTAAGTCTAGGTATAATCCCCCTTCACAGCCCCCTACACACAGCCCCCACACACACAGCCCCCCACACACAGCCCCCCACACACAGCCCCCACACAGCCCCCCACACACACACAGCCCCCCCCACACACACACAGCCCCCCACACAGCCCCCACACACACCTGAAAAAAATCCTCGAGGAAAAACCAAAACAAACAATTTAGACAAAAAGCAAAAACAGAAAACAAAAAAAGCAAAATCCCACCTGGAGAGAAAGTCGTGAACACCTGAGTGGTGATTTTGTACCTGTTATTAAATTGTTACAAAGGAAAGTAAATTGAAGAACCCGACAAAGAGAAGGTTAGAAAGTGGGGAGGAACAAGAGAAAGTGGGTGAAAGTGAGTAGAGAAAGAGAGTGAAAGTAAGTGGAGAGAGTGGATGAAAGTAAGTGGAGAGAGTGGATGAAAGTAAGTGGAGAGAGTGGATGAAAGTAAGTGGAGAGAGTGGATGAAAGTAAGTGGAGAAAGTGGATGAAAGTGGACGAAAGTAAGAGGAGAAAGTGGATGAAAGTAAGTGGAGAAAGTGGATGAAAGTAAGTGGAGAAAGTGGATGAAAGTGGACGAAAGTAAGAGGAAAAGTGGATGAAAGTAAGAGGAGAAAGGAAAAGAAAGTAAATAAAAAGTTGGAAAAACAAATAGAATAAAATGAGATGAAAATAAAACCGAAAAATAAGAAAAAGTATAAAAAAAGAACAATAATAAAATAAACAAATAAAAAACACAATAAAAATAAAAGAAAAGTAAAAAAGAAAGTAAATGAAAGACAATTTAAACCTCAAGGATATGTAAAAAAAAATCGGTAAAAAATATAATGCGGAAAAGGAAAAGGGAAAGGGGGGAAAAGAAGAGGGGAAAAGAAGAGGGAAAAGAAGGAAAAAAGAAGAGGGAAAAAGAAGGAAAAAGAAGAGGGAAAAGAAGAGGAAAAGAAGAAGAAAAAGAAGAGGAAAAGAAGGAAAAGAAGAGGGGAAAAAGAAGGAAAAAGAAGAGGGAAAAGAAGGAAAAGAAGAGGGGAAAAGAAGAGGGAAAGAAGAGAGAAAAGAAGAGGGTAAAAGAAGAGGGGAAAGAAGAGGGTAAAGAAGAGGGGAAAAGTAAAATAGTAAAAAGTAACCAGCAAAAAATGGAAAAGAATACAAACTGTTGGCAAGAGACAGTGTGGTGTCCTCACCTTGTCGACGGCTGAGAGACACGCCTTCATACTGTGAGAGTTATGAGGGCAAACTGCTCCTCTGGGAGACTGAGGGAGAGTGGCGGCTGGGGGGGTGAGGGGTGAGAGGAGGGGGGTGAGGGGGAGGAGGAGGAGAGAGAGAGAGAGAGAGAGAGAGAGAGAGAGAGAGAGAGAGAGAGAGAGAGAGAGAGAGAGAGAGAGAGAGAGCATGACCAGGTAATGAGAGACAAACTAATTAACCTGATACAATACCTGGTTGTATAACACTGACAATACCTGTGCCTCGGTTACCTGACTTAACTCACCTGTACTGTCCCATACATACATACACACTATACAACACCATACACACACCATACAACACACCCCACCATACCCCCACCACCACCACCACCACAGTAAAAGTGTTCAGATTCCATTAGCAGATATGCGACCCCGGAGTGAGAGGTGATAAAGGGGTTTAATACCCTTTCACCTGCCTTGTTGACATTATGAACGTTGGCGGGTGTAGGAGGAGTGGGATTGGATACTTTTTAAGGATTGAGAATTGGATAAGGGATTAGGTATGAAGTTAAGGTGTTGGATACAAAAGTTAAAGGGATTTAAGTTTACGTAAAGAGTTGGATAATTTAAATTAATGGACTTTAGGGATTATATACTATTTTAAGGGGATTGAGAAGTGGATAAAGGGTTGGGTAAGTTGTGTACAAAACCCTTAATCCAACCCTAAAACTCCTTATTCCACCCCTACTCTCCCTTAACCCACCCCTCTACCCCCTAACCACTCCCTTAACCACAACCCACCTCTAAAACCAAACACAAACTCATTTTCCACCCTTCATACTTCCCTTAACTCCCCCCTTACCCGCCCCTTAACCCCCCCTTTACACATGGCAGAAGGGGACCACTGTTTACATGGTTCAATTAAGTAATGGAAGAGAGAGAAAAAAATGGCAAGTGTTGTCAGAATTGGTTGTTGGTGTTTTAAAAATAATGGTAAAGGGAAGGGGGGAGTTGATGTTTGTGTGTGGGGTGTTTTATGTTTGTTTTGTGTGTGTGTGTGTGTGTGTGTGTGTGTGTGTGTGTGTGTGTGTGTGTGCAGGGTCACTGGGTACGGGAAGAGGAAGAGGAATTTCAAGAGACGTGGAAATGAATGTGGGGAAGAGGGAGGAAAGAGAGGGAGGGGGAGGAGAGAAGAGGGGGAGGGAGAAGAGGGAGGAGAGGATAGAGGGAGAGGGTCGGGAGGGAGGAGAGAGAAGGAAATGAGAGAGGGTAGAAAGGACGGGGAGAAGTGGGTGGGGAGAGAATGAGGAATGAGGGAGGGTGTGAAGGGAGGGTCTGAGGAAAGAGAGTGAGGGAAGGAATGAGGCGAGGTAGTGAGGAGAGGAGGAGAGGGAGGAGGAGAGTGAGAGAGGGAGTGAGGAGAGGGAGTGAGGAAAGTGAGGAGGAGGAGAGTGAGGAGAGAGAGTGAGGAGAGGGAGGAGGAGAGTGGGGAGGAGAGTGGGAGGAGGAGAGTGAGGAGAGGGAGGAGGAGAGGAGGAGAGGGAGGAGGCGGAGTAGTGAGGAGAGAGGAGAGGGAGGAGGAGAGTGAGGAGAGGGAGGAGGAGAGTGAGGAGAGGAGAGAAAGGAGGTAGGAGGAGAGGAGGAGAGGGAGGAGAGTGAGGGAGAGGGAGGAGGAGAGGAGGAGAGGGAGGAGGAGGAGGAGGAGAGGAGGAGAGAGGAGGAGAGGGAGGAGGAGGAGGAGGAGAGAGGAGGAGAGGAGGAGAGGGAGGAGGAGAGGGAGGAAGAGAGGGAGGAGAGAGGAGGAGGAGAGGAGGAGGAGGGAGAGGAGGAGAGGGAGGAGGAGAGGAGGGAGAGAGAGGAGGAGAGGAGAGGAGAGGAGGAGGAGAGGAGGAAGAGAGGGAGGAGGAGAGGGAGGAGGGAGAGGAGGAGAGAGAGTGAGAGGAATGAGGAGAGAAGAGAGAGAGTGAGGAGAGACTTAAACACCTCACAATCACAGGTAAATCAGGCAGGTATAGTGATTAGTTGAGACTCATTATACCTCCAGTGTGTTGACAGGTGTGATGGCATGACCTGCTCCGTGATGCTATTGTGGCCTGTAATGTGACCTACACTGTTACCTCACGACCTACACTGACCTACACTGACCTACACTGACCTACACACAAGACAGAACCAAGATGGCCGACGTCCTTACCACAGACTCGACTATAAATCACTAATTTTTTATGAGGTGAAGCCGCCGTCACTCCTCGTGTGTGTGTGTGTGTGTGTGTGTGTGTCTGTGTGTTGTGTGTGTGTGTGTGTGTGTGTGTGTGTGTGTGTGTGTGTGTGTGTGTGTGTTGTGTGTGTGTGTGTGTGTGTGTGTGTGTGTGTGTGTGTGTGTGTGTGTGTGTTGTGTGTGTGTGTGTGTGTGTGTGTCTGTGTGTGTGTGTGTGTGTGTGTGTGTGTGTGTCACCCTCCTCTTGTTCCATCTGTTTGGGTGATAATCTAAGCCACTTGTCACAGAGTTAAGTCATTCAGCCTCTTTTACCAGCCCCATTAGCCCTTGCCAGCCTTTACCGACCCTGTTAACTCCACCAGTCCCCATCATTTCCCTGCCATCCCCACCAGCCCTACCAGCCCCCACCAGCCCCCACCAGACCCCGCCAGCCCCCACCAGACCCCCGCCAACTCCCGCCAGCCCCCACCAGACACCGCCAGACCCCGCCAGCCCCCACCAGACCCCCGCCAGACCCCCGCCAGCCCCCACCAGACCTCGCCAGCTCCCACCAGCCCTCGCCAGACCCGCCCCAAGCATTAAGCCAGGTAAACTTTCCAGCCAAACATATAAGCATAGAAATAAAACAGGCATTTGTACCCGGGGAGGGGTGAGGGAGAGGGGTGAGGGAGAGGGGTGAGGAGAGGGGTGAGGGAGGAGGGGGGGAGGGAGAGGGGTGAGGGGGAGGGGTGAGGGAGGGTGAGGGGTGAGGGGTAGAAGGGTGAAAGGGGTGAGGGAGAGGTGAGGAGAGGGGTGAGGAGAGGGGTGAGGGAGAGGGTGAGGGGTGAAATGAGGGTGAGGGAGAGGGGTGAGGAGGAGGTGAGGGAGAGGGGTGAGGGAGAGGGGTGAGGGAGAGGGTGAGGGAGGGGGTGAGGGAGAGGGTGAGGAGAGGGGTGAGGGAGGGGGTGAGGGAGAGGGGTGAGGAGAGGGTGAGGGAGAGAGGGGTGAGGGAGGGAGAGGGGTGAGGAGGGGGAGAGGGGTGAGGGAGTAGAGGTGAGGAGCGGGGTGAGGGAGAGAGGTGAGGGAGGAGGGGTAGGGAGAGAGGAGTGAGAGAGGGTGAGGAGGGGTGAGGAGAGGGGTGAAGGAGAGGGTGAGAGGGTGAGGGAGAGGGTAGGGAGAGGTGAGGGAGAGGGTGAGGGAGAGGGGTGAGGGAGAGGGTGAGGGAGAGGGGTAGGGAGAGGAGAGGGGTGAGGGAGAGGGTAGGGAGAGGTGAGGGAGGGGGTGAGGGAGAGGTGAGGGAGAGGGGTGAGGGAGAGGTGAGGGAGAGGGTGAGGAGCGGGGAGAGGGGTGAGGGAGCGGGGTGAGGGAGAGGGGTGAGGGAGAGGGGTGAGGGAGAGGGTGAGGGAGAGGGTGAGGGAGAGGGGTGAGGGAGAGGTGAGGGAGAGGGGTGAGGGAGAGGTGAGGGAGAGGGGTGAGGAGC